>NW_005871444.1:143448-145328 GCF_000147115.1 Myotis lucifugus | reverse complement strand
TTTTTTTTTAAACTCAATAAACAGGTTCTTCTGGTGAGGATTTAAAAACATTGAAAAAATCACTATAAAAACAAACCCCCCCCCCCAAAAAAAATGAATCAAGTCCACCCTGACCCAAGTCAATGCAGAACTGTCAATGGCTCTGGGTTTAGGCCCAAACCTTGCACAGCTCCCAGGAAATGTTTAGGAATTACAGTTTATTAATGTGAAGACTTTATATAAAAAATAAAAGCCCAGGGGAGGAAATAAAGTAACTGCCACCGCACAAGTGAGATCCAGTTTTTAATTTGGCTCTCGGACTTGGTGGGAAGGTGGGCGTGTGCGACTGTCTGCTCAGCCACAGGCCTGTGACGGGGCAGGCACCGCCCCTTCCCTCCCTGCACAGTTGCCTCTGATTCAGGAAGCGGCTCAGATGGGAAGAGCCGCCTGTCCATGACTGTCCCGGTGGCAGCGGCATTAATGGAGTGTGCGAAACGGGCCTTTGGGGAGAAGGTATTTGAAAGACGACTGCCTCCGGTTAAGAGCCAGGTGGTTTATTTTTCATCTGTGCAGGAGTCGCAGATCCTCCCTGTATTCTGAAAGAAAATTTTGACTCTTCAAACCCTGAAATGACGAGGTGGGGGGAGCGGGGGTGGGAGGGAGAGGGGAGTGAACTAAAGTGGTTCTAATTTGCAACAAGAATGCAATTTCAATGGACTTCATGTAAGGAGGAGCAAAACAAGTAATGATCACAGAGAGAGATTGGAATTAAGTCAATAAATAAGACACAAGGTCCCCAGCCCGACTTCTTTCATTAGGTTTAAGGGATGAGAATGAAAATGGCAGGTGGTTCCATTACCAGGTTCCTAATAACAGCATGGAGGGTGCGTCCCATGGCTCAGGACCGGGACCAGGTGGTCATGGGTGGCGCTGAGATCTAATCAGGAGTCCCCCTGCCCCCTCCCCACTGCCCCCAGCCACAGGGTTTGATTCCTAGAGATGCAGGTATTCATTGCAGCCTTCCCAAGAGCTTTGGCTGCCCCCAGCGAGATGCTCTCCTCCTCTGAGCAGCCTGGATCCTTAGGTTTCCATGATACGGATTCTTAACAACTGTTGTTCACATAGTGCAGCAAAGTAATGCCCCTCCCCGTCCTCCGTCCTCATTGCCCGGACTTGATCGCACTGGGCTCTCGGCTTTCGTTACTTCCATGCCTCACGTCAGACGGCTCACCATCCAGGGGGACACGGTTGTGGGGGACAGTGCAGAGTTAACCCAGGTGACGTGCTTGGAACCGACCCTGGCACACAGTCTACACTCGTGATCGGCAAATCGAGGCTCGCGAACCACATGCGGCTCTTTGGCCCCCTCAGTGTGGCTCTTCCACAAAATACCACGTGGGGGCGCGCATGTACTATGCGATTCGAAACTTTCGTGGCCCATGCGCAGAAGTCAGTATTTTGTGGAAGAGCCAGGTATTTTGTGGAAGAGCAACACTGAAGGGCCAAAGAGCCGCATGTGGCTCGCGAGCCGTGTTTGCCAAGCCGCAGTTTGCCGACCACTGGTCTAACACTCCATGCGGTGTCGTCTTTCCTTACCGTGATGGTGGGTTTTTTCTGTTTTTGCGCAAAGGGGGGGCAATTGTGGCCGGGGGGGGGGGGGGGGACTCCTGGGAGAGAGGGGGTGATAGAACGGGGCCCCCCGAGAAACCAAAAAAAAGATAGCTGCACGAAAACTCTTGAATTAGAGAAAATAAACACCCCCCTCCAGGAAGAAAAAAAAAACTTTTTTTTTTTATATAAAACGGACCCCCTTGAGGGTGACTGATCAAGAGAAGGACAGGCTCCCGCCAAATAAGGAAAAGGACGAGCCCCCCCCCCTCCTGAGGATTTGGGCGGGGGGG
>NW_005871444.1:130919-142945 GCF_000147115.1 Myotis lucifugus | reverse complement strand
AGAGGCGGTTAGGGGTGATCAGGCAGGCAGGCGAGCAGTTAAGGGCGATGAGGCAGTCAGGCATATGGTTAGGGGTGATGAGGCAGGCAGACAGAGGGGTTAGGGGTGATCAGGCAGGCAGGCGAGTGGTTAGGGGTGATGAGGCAGAGTGGTTAGGGGCGATCAGGCAGGCAAGTGAGCAGTTAGGGGCATCAAGCAGGCAGGCAGAGTGGTTAGGGGCAATCAGGCAGAGTGGTTAGGTGCGATCAGGCAGGCAAGTGAGCAGTTAGGGGCATCAGGCAGGCAGGCGAGTGGTTAGGAGTGATATGGCAGGCAGGCAGAGTGGTTAGGGGCGATGAGGCAGGCAGGCAAGTGGTTAGGGGCCATCAGACAGGCAGGCCAGCGAGCAGTTAGGAGCCAGCGGTCCCACATTGCGAGAGGGTGCAGGCTGGGCTAAGGCCCTCCCCCGCCCATGCACGAATTTCATGCACCCGGCCTCTAGTATCTTAAAAAGCAGAGATAAAGGAACAAGGAAAGTGAGGGGTCTAGGGGCCAAGCCCGAAGAAGCTTTCTTTCATCAGATTGACATTTGGAAGGGGTCTCATATGTTATCTTTAAAACGTAGTGAAGGTTGTGGTCTACTCTGTAATAGAATCCAATACAAAACCAAAAATGAGAGGGCCCTGGGAAGATGCTCCTTGTTCACCTGTGGGGGCGGGGGGTTCCTGCCATACACCCCCGGGACCTACCTACCCAGTAGGAGAGGCACCTCTGTGGGTGATGGATGGACAGGTGGGAAGAGGTGTGCCTCTCTGTCTCAGAAAGATGGATTGGCAGCCAGAAGGAGCCAGGCAAGTGGCTGGGACACTCATCCAAAAACAGCTGCCTCGGTGAAGGGGGTGGCAGGGCGCGGAGCTCAGGCTGGCGCTGCCCACACGGCTCTAGAAAGAGACATAGCAGTCAGTTGGGCGAGTGAAGGTCATTGGGTTGGTGGAAGATGGAGTGGAAGAGCATTTCAGGCAGAAGGACTAGCAGATCCAACAGCCCATCCTGCATTAAAATGTGGGCAGTGCTGTGAAATCTGCAGGTGCTTCCCCCTGGCTGGAATGAAGCCAGGTGGGCAGATGGGAGTCCTGGAGGGATTTGTCCTAACAGGAGTTCAGTGCTCCTTGGGCTGAGGGAGCCTGCAGAGGCAGTATTGCTGGGCAGATCCACTGGGCTGGGCACTGGTGGGCGGGGGCACCCCTGAGGGTCACGGAGGATCCAGCAGCTGCCGATGTGTGTGCAGTTGACATCTTACTGGTCTCTTTAGAGTTGGGCAGAGCCTGATGATATGAGTAAGGGAGGGTGGAGATTACATTTGTTGAGTCAATCATTGTCCTGAGAATATCATGAATGTTTTCTCCTTTGATTGTCATAACAACCTCTGGTCCATGCTAGGAAATGTGGGCTCAGAAGTGTTAACTAACTCCCCATGGTCACTTGGGAAGAGCCTGGATTCTCAGCGAGGTCTGTCTGAATTCAAAACCACGGGAGCAAGCTTCCCACCCCCACTCCCCTTTGAGTTCTTGAATATTTAATTCTGCCTCTTCCATTCATTGTGCAGTTAGATGGAGAAAAATGTATTCACCCACATTCCTCCTGGGAGTGACCCCTGAACTTGTCTGGAGAATGTACTTGGGTCAGCTGTTTGGGGGTGGAAGGTGACGAGAGATTCTGAGAACAGATTCCAGCAACAAAAGACGGTCTCCTAACCACAGTGCCTGAGTCAAGACAGGTCCTGGCATTGCTTTTGAACCCTGGTTGTCCTTAACGACTGTTCGTGTGTTCACCATCTGGGCTCAGTATCTCCTGTAGCCTCAGGGAGAAAGGCCAGCTCTGAAGAACCTGAACCCCGGCCCTAAGCGCTTGACAGTGCCAGCCTGTCGCTTATGCGTCCAACAAGGGCATGCCACCCATGCCCAGCTGGGCACTTCTCTGTGCCGGGTGATGAGTAAAGAGGTACAGTCTGCTCTCTGTGGCTTTCAGCACAGTGCCATTAACTACAGACTTTCCATCAGACACTCCTATCACCACATCTCTCTGAGCACAGCTCCCCCCATGCGTACATGCATCTAATTTATAATGGAATATATACTATAAATTACATGCATTCGCCACTGTCATGGACTGAATGTTTGTGTTCATCCAAAGTTCATATATTGAAGCCCCAGCCCCTGATGTGATGGTGTTAGGAGGTGGGATTCAGCCCTGAGGACCGAGCCCCCACGATGGGATTAGTGCTCTTATAAAGAGACAGGAGACCGATGGTCTCTCTCTGGACCCTGTGAGGACATAGGGTAAAGGCAGCCCTCTGGGAGCCAGGAAGAGGGGCCTCACCAGACACCGAGTCTGTCCGCACCTTGACCGTGGACTTCCCAAACCCCAGAACTGTGAGCAATAAATGCTTATTGTTTAAGCCACCCAGTCTATGATATTCTGTAATAACAGCCCGAACTTCGACAACCACTGTTCCAATCATTTGTGAAAATAATAAAACGTGCACAACATAGAAATGTTGAAATAATGAGGAGTAGGGGAAATAAACACAATTAATGTAACGTTTTTATTAGCAAAACATCATGAGTGATACTGGATGTACTTACATGTCTCAGAGAGTTGTTTTGGCAACTACAAGCCTTGTGGGCTGACTTCTTGTCAGACCTGATTAGATCAAGTTGTTTTTAGCCTAGAAATCAGGCTGGCCATGAGCTCTCAACGGGAGGACCCTGCCACTCACGTCTTTAGTGTCATTTTCGACCCAGGGTTTCCCCCCAGGAATGTTTTGAAACTGCTTGTCCGTTTTGCAAGGGTTGGTTTCATTAAAACTCAGTAATACATTGTGAGAATTCTCTTAGCTGGGTACCCAGGAACAGCCTATCACAACATGTGTGCAAGTGAAGGGGCGTGGCTTTGTCCACTCTCCACTGCTTGGACACTCTCCCACTCTTCCCGGGACCTTCCTGGACCCTCCTGACGTGTGGCCACCTGACACCGGGCCGAGTCAGGGTGTCAGTTATGTAGATGAAATATGAGTAAGGCTCAGTTCATATTTTTAGATAACAATAAAGATCAGCGGGAGTTCTAATTTTATCTTCCCAGCACTCACTGGGTCACCTTGTAGACCCTAGTTTGGAAACTACCCATCTGCTGGGCGGGGAGTATCCCGATGAGCCAAAGAATCACACAGTGAATGTGTAAGTGTCAGCCTTGATGTGTGCAGCGGAGAAACATCCAGGCTGATGAGAGAGAGAGAGCATAGAATAGGGGCCTTGACTTTGTCTACGGGATCCGGGACCTCTTCCTGGAGAGAGCCCACTGAGATGAGCTCCAGAAGCAAAAACTGTTCCCCAGATGAAGTGCCGGAGAAGAGACGTCCAGCTGGAGGGAACAGCACTTGCAAAGGCCCTGAGGTCTGAGGAAGCAGATCCATGAGGGGAACTGCACAGAGGCTGGTGTGGCCAGCGCACTGAAGGTGAGGGGGACAGTGTCAAGAGACAAACCCTCACATCTTTTAGACACTGGGGACTCTGATAGGACACAGGTCAGAGGAGGTGCTGAGAAAATACTCCAGGATGAAAGGAGGCAGAGAGGTCAAGGTCAGGCCAGTCATGGTGAGAACGGATTGCTCACTTGGTCCTGGGGTGAGGGGAGGGTTGGAGCGGCTGGTGGTGAGTGGGGCCCTGGGACTTGGAGGAGGGCTGTGCGCAGCCCATTGAGATTCAGCTGAGAACATCCCAGAGACGAGAGAGAGGAGTCATGATGGAGGACAGTGAAGTGTGCAGGGAAGGGCCGAGGAACCATGGACAACAGTCACAGCTGCCGATGAAGGCTCTGATACGCTGTCCACGGGCGGGTCTCTCCCTCGTTTTGAAATTACAGTCTGTGTCCCCATGCCACCACTGCCGTGTTAAATTATACATTCATTTCCTCCCCACGTGGTACAGTTCCTCTTGGCTCTGCCCAGACCTCCCGGCACAGAGAAGACTTTCATAGTGAACGGTAAATTGTCGTGTAACCTGCATTTAATGGATGCCACCTTACACTTAAGATCTGAAGAGACGGCTCTACAGACACACATGAGCATGCACACACATCTTGCAAAGGCTGAAGGGAGGAAAACGGGGGGAAATGAATTTACCAGCTTCGGTTGTATTCAATGAGCAAAACGTACTTCTTTATTCTGAGTCAGTATCTTAGGACCCACTGGAGGCTGTTTACAAAGTTTACACTGAGAAACAATATTTACTCTGAGGAATAGGTGTGTTCTTGGGAGGCGGCCTTGGACTTAGACAGACCCATGTTTGAATCTGGGATCACAGTCACCTGCTATGGGCACCTGGGAAGCTTGCGTAAGCTCTCAAAGCCTGAATTTCCTCTTTTTTGAAATGCAGGAAATGTATTCACACCGCGGGATTACGGTAAAGATTGAATGAGAGAGCAAACATTAAATGACTGAGGTCTCTGGTACATACTAGGGTCCCCACCTGTGTGTGTGTGTGTGTACATACACATGCCTGTGTAAAGCTGGTCCATGATGTCGTCTAAGGGGAGTTAGCAAAGAGGTTACAATTGGCGGGTCTGCACCATTTACCAGTATATCTCACTCCTAGCCTGGCATTTATGCGCGGGACTAGTGGGAGCCGGCGAGGGTTCTGTAGGTTTCAGCCTGGGCATCGCTGCCACAGTCCTTGTCATTCTATTTTTTTTGAAAAAAAATATGTTTTTATTGATTTCAGAGTGAGGAAGGGAGAGGGAGAGAGAGATAGAAACATCAATGATGAGAATCATCAATCGGCTGCCTCCTGCACGCCCCCTACTGGGGATCGAACCCACAACCTAGGGATGTGCCCTGACCTGGAATAGAACCGTGACCTCCTGGAGTTCATAGGTTGATGCTCAACCACTGAGCCACACTGGCTGGGCAGTCGTTGTCACTCTTGCTTCCCTGGACTGGCTTGCTGTCCTAGGCGGGGGGCAGGTCTCCCAAGCGGCATGAGCTAATTATGTCCCCGAGGAGTTGTTGGAAGAAGACAGCCAAGCCCCACGCTTTCCCGGGGCTCCGATTAGCTCGGGCGCACCTCCCTGCATTCTGATTGTGCCCTTTATTAGATCGCTGTTGGGTTCCAGCTAAGTTTAATTCAGCGTCTCTAAACGTCCCTGGGCTGAGGATTATACAGCACCCCTTTTCTAGAAACTGCCGGAGGTATCCGAGGCCACCAGCTTAGGAGCTCTACAAACCATGGTGCTCGCTGAATGTGAGCTTTCCGGGGCGCTGGCCCAGAACCTGCTGCCAGATTCTCTGCAGAATCCTCCCTCTTCCACTCCCCAAGCACCTCATTTAGTTAAGTGGTTTTGCCTCCTTCAGGTTGCTGTGTAATTGGGGTGATTACTCATTCCCAGCACAAGACAGAATTGGGAGGGAGAGGCTGGCCCGGGACCCCAAACACTGTGTCGCTGCCGAACCTCATGCCTTCTCTTGCTCGGAGTGCCTGGCTTCTCCGGAGGGTTGAGGAGCTGGCATGGGGTCAGCCGGTCCCAGCTGCCTCATGGCCACTGCTCAGGAGGAACAGGTCCATTGGCGTAATGGTGCCAGGCTTGGGGGGAAAGGCCATGGGGACTTTGCTTTGCTTAGCGTGACCCACAGCCTTGCCCATCTGTGTGCTGCACCTTCTGAGCAGAGCAGCCTGGGTGGGGAGTTCAGTCCAGCATGTCTTGCCGACCAGCAGGAGTCATCACCATTGTTGTTCACAGAGAGATGGTCTAGGCCAGTGGTCGGCAAACTCATTAGTCAACAGAGCCAAATATCAACAGTACAACGATTGAAATTTCTTTTGAGAGCCAAATTTTTTAAACTTAAACTATATAGATAGGTACATTGTTATTAACTTAATTAGGGTACTCCTAAGGCTTAGGAAGAGCCACACGCAAGGGGCCAAAAAGCCGAATGTGGCTCACAAGCCGCAGTTTGCCGACCACGGGTCTAGGCCAGTGGTCGGCAAACTGTGGCTCAGGAAACCGCAGCTCGCGAGCCACATACGGCTCTTTGGCCCCTTGAGTGTGGCTCTTCCACAAAATACCGACTTCTGTGCATGGGCCAAGAAGTTTCAATCGCACTGTACGTGCACGCCCACACGTGGTATTTTGTGGAAGAGTCACACTGAAGGGGGCAAAGAGCCGCATGTGGCTCGTGAGCTGCGGTTTGCTGACCACGGGTAGGCCCTCCATGCAGAGTCCATATTCAGTAGCACTGGGAAAACGTGACTCCCACTGTAAACTGCACAGATACAACCCCAGTGATGCGCACAGTCATGTGGGAGGATGTTCACTTGGGTCCCAGAAGACCACCCTGGCTTAGCCAGTCCCTCATTCCCATAGGGCTTTGCAGATCTGAGGCCCAGGCAGTCCCCTGGTTTGCCTTTCACTTATTTATTTTATGAATAGTGACTGGGCGCCTCCTATAAGCCAGGTATGGTTGGAGGCATTGGGGGTACCACAGGGAACAACAGTGTCCTCATCTGTTAATAACCCAGGCCGGGGATGAGGAGGGGTCTGGCCAGGACAGCGCAGTGGAGTAAACCAGAAGTGGTTATATCATGTCATAGCGCTGCCTGTGCTCAGAGAGACTGAGTGAGCTGCCCAACATCACACAGCAGAGCTGGGAAACAAGGCCCATGGATCTGGTTCTCAAGTCTGGTCCCTCAAAACAACACGCGGCTGCCACTAGATGGAGCCTTTTTCTCTGCGCTCTTCTGCTCACAATCTGCTTCATGTGGGAGGATGTTCACTTTGGTTCCACCAGACCACCCTGGCTTAGCGAGTCCCTCCTTCCCATAGGCCTTTGCAGAGTTGAAGCCCCAGGCAGTCACCTGTTTTGCATCCTGCTAACACTCCATTTAGCTCACCATCCGCTCACCAGCAAAAAGGAAGGAGGCAGTTAGAAAACACAGCACCTGGTGATTCGTGATGGTGAGTGGCCTCACATGTTGAGCCCAGAGATGACACCCTGAGGCCACTACCTGCTAATGGCTGCAGCGTGTGGTGGGGGCTATGCCCTCTCCCCCAGTACCAGGAGCCCAGCAGGGGTTGTTGGGTCAGGAAGGCGTGCATGGCAGCAAACCTTGGCCGTCCATGGCCGCCTCGATAAAAGTGGAGTATCCCTCAGCTCTCCGGCTCGGCAGCCAACAAAGCACACTGATCTAATTGGGCACTTTCAGGCCATTAAGTAGATCGATCAGCGACAATTATCTTTGGCTTTAATTTTGCTCCTTTTCTGTCTGTCATTCTCCAGGCTGTAGAGGTCCTGAGGAGGATACACACTTACATATGTGAGTACAAACACACACACGCACGTGGAGCCCGCCTTGAGTATGTGCAACACGAGTGGGGCAGAGGCCATCAGACTGAGTCAGCCCCTCATCTTCAGGTCCTGGGCTACTCTGCAGGCTATGGTGGGGAGAACAGAAGTGGGCGCCATACAGGATGCTGAGTAGCCCTCCGCCTACTCTCAGGGTGAGGCAGAATGGAGATGTTATATTATATCTGGGAGGGGCTCCATGGTCTCTTTTAATGCCCATTTAATATATATGGAGGAGCCCAGCTGGTGTGGCTCAGTGGTTGAACGTCGACCTATGAACCCAAAGATCATGGTTCGATTCCCTGTCAGGTCATATGTCTGGGTTGCCGGCTCAATCCCCAGTAGGGGGCATGCAGGAGGCAGCCAATCAATGATTTTCTGTCATCATTGATGTTTCTGTCTCTCTCTCCCTCTCCCTTCCTCTCTGAAATTAATAAAAATATATATTAAAAACATATATATGGAGGAGCCCAAGGGCCCTCTGAATAAGCAGGCAGAAAGTGACCGTTCATAGGACATCTCTTTTATACCAAGCAGTGGATGTGGCCCTCATCATACACTATCTCTTTCTATGCTCCTGACATCACCGTAAAACAGGGCTTACTCCCCCATGTTTCAGATTAGGAAGCAGAGGTAGGAAGGAGTTGTGGCCACCCCAGGCAGATAGTTTCTGATGTATATCAGGCTCCAGAGAACTCCACGCCTTGGCTGCTAAAATCTTTCATGCTGCTTGGGATCCCTATTCATGGACAGAAGAACTGACTTGGAAGATAGTATTTCTTTAAAATTAGGGGTCTAAATCCCTGGTGAGATGGAGGTCTGAATGAAGAGGACTTAGGTGCATCTGAATGAGTGAGGAAATTAATGTCACTATGGGACCCCATGCAAATGGTGCGAGCTTCGGCATCAGGTCGACATGGGTTTGAATCCCAGCTCTGCCACCCGTTGTTCACCACTGATGCGTTTGCTCAGCCCTTTCGAGCCTCAGTTTTCTTGTCGGTAAAGTGGGGATCGTAATAACCTCATTGGCTTATTGTGAGAATTATAAATACATAATGGAAAGTGCTGGCATGAACCAGACACATATGATACATAATAACATTACACAATTAATTGAGCAAGGCTGTTCTACTCCTGAGAGGACTGAGTTGCATTTTAACAAGCAGGGATACAGCGGTTCTCAACCTGTGGGTCGCGACCCCTTTGGCAGTCGAACGACCCTTTCACAGGGGTCGCCTAAGACCATCCTGCATATCAGATATTTACATTACGATTCAGAACAGTAGCAACATTACAGTTATGAAGTAGCAACGAAAATAATTTTATGGTTGGGTCACAACATGAGGAACTGTATTTAAAGGGCCAGAAGGTTGAGAACCACTGGAATCATTAGAATGAAGTGGCCCTAATGCCCAGTGGAGAGTGGTCACAGAGGGGATGACCACAAACAGTGCTTATGGGTTGACTTTGTCCAACTCAACAGGATCTGGCCCATACAGCTCAGATGTCAGGTGTCCGGGTAAGGGGTAAAAATCCTCTCTAGGCAGCAGGACATCCCAGTTGTTGGCTCCGGGCTTCAGAAGAGCTGGGCAAGAAAACCGGAGACTAGGATTTTCTGCTTCCCAAGTTTGCCTAAGTCTGTGGCCCCAGGCAAGCAGTGACCTGGCCTGTTTTGTTTTAATGTTGCTTTCTGAGAGGACCAAAAAGGCTTGGGCCAAGGACTGTGACTCCTAGCAAGGTCTCTGTCCTAAATGGAACCAGGCATTCTGCGCAGAAGGGATGGGGGAAAGCAGTTGGGGAAAGCAGTCCGGCCCTGTGCTTCCTCCCACGTTCCCTCCCATTGCCTCTTCCTGCCTGGTATGAGGCCGAGCACTGAACTGGGACCCTGGGAACAAGTTCCAGATTTGCCACTTATTTGTACGTTATAAGGGATACAGTCACTATACATCCTCGGACTCCATTTTCATCTGTCAAATGGGAATATTTACTCTGCCTCTGCTGCTGAGTATTTAGGGGATGATGAGGGGGAATGCTGTGCTGATAAACTGGAGCATGCAGAATGCATAAGAGCTGGTTGGAGCACACCTCAGTTTGCATCAGGCAGCACCAGCTGAAAGTGGGCAGGGAGAGGTTTTTAGATGGAAGTTGGGAGGCAAAGCCAGGAGATTATTTGATTAGCAACGGCTTAAGTGGTTGCATTATGGGGAAAACCCAGGTGGCTGTTTGTGGTTGGTTGTCTGTAAGTTTCATTTTCTGGGATTGGAGTGCAATGAGTTTGGCTTAGGTTTTGTTTTGCTTAAGTCGGCTACCAAGGTGTTAGAGCCATCTCACTGTAATTGATTGCTTTAACAATGCTTTTTGCAAACTAAAAGACCTGTAATGTATGCGGTGGATTATAATAATATTTCACACAGCTAGTTCTGAAAACCAAAGCAAAATAATAATGATGATGATTATCCTTATTATTAATCCTTGAATTTTTTTCTTTGTCTGTTCATCTACCTTCCACCTACCTTCTTACCTACCTACCTACATACCTATTTTCCAACCTCTTACCTTTTTAATTTCCTACGTTCCTACCTATTTTTATACCTACCTTCTCACATACCTAGCTGCTTGCCCGCCTTCCTGCCTTCCTCCTTCCCTCCCTCCCTTCCTTCCTTCCTGTTTACCTTTCTAAATCTCTAGTTAAAAGCATTTACATATTTGCTAAGGCAATGGACACATAGCACACAGTACAGTAGTCCCCGGTAATCCTATCCATGGGGAATAAATTGCAAGACTCCTCCCCAGTGGATGCCTGAAATCGAGGATAGTACTGAACCCTATATATACTAAGCATTTTCCTATGCACACATACCTATATAGATACAGTTTAATTTATAAATTAGACACAGGAAGAGATGAACAACAATACTATATAATAAGAGAGGAATATGCTAATTAGCTGTTACTCCAGGGCGTAACAACCAAGTGCTTCACAGCCAGCTCACAGATCAGCAGGAGGGTGGGCCAGTGAGGTACAAGTGGGCTGCAGAGAGCTACAGGAGGGGGCAGGGCAGCAAGCTATGTGGGGGAGGGGGAAAGGGCTGGGGGGGGCGCGGGGGAGAGCTACAGGAGGATGGCAGCGACCTACTGGCACACGGATTCATGCACAGGGCTACTAGTAACTAATAAAGTAGAACAATTATAACAAATATACTGTAATAAAAGTTATGTGAATGTGGGCTCTCTCTTTCTCAAAATATCTTATTTTACTGTGCTCACCTTTTTACTTAAAGGAAGCACTTTCCGGCTTCTCTCTGGCATATATGAATTGCCAGCATCACTATTCTTGCACCCTGGGGCCATTATAAAGTAAAATAAAGGTTACTTGAACACAGGGACGGTGATACTGCAATAGCCAATCTGATAACCCAGACAGCAACTAAGGAACTGGCAGGTGGTAGTATGTACAGTGTGGACAGCTGGACAAAGGGCTGAGTCATGTCTCAGGTGGGCAAGAGCTTAATGGCATGACTTCTCATGCTACTCAGAATGGTGCACTATTTAAAACTTATGAATTCTTATTTCTGGGATTTTCCATTTGAGGTTTTCAGGCCACAGTGGACCTCAGGACCTCATTCTGAAACCATAGAAAGCTAAACTTCAGAGAAGGGGGGAACTACTGTGTTCTCTGCAAAACCATGCTTGTTAATTTACAAATGTTCACCATGATTGGCGACAGATAGGAAGTGTCTGTTTATTAGAATTGCATGTATTGCTGAGAAATTGCTTACTTAATATTTTTAAAATTAAGCTTAGAATTTCTTCAGCATTTAATATTAAATTTACCTCACCTCGTTTGAACATATGACTCATTAAAGTATTCTTGATGATTGAATGCATTTCCAAGGGTTCATTTATGCCATCAAAAGAGGTTATGCTTCTGTGAGCAATTCATTCAGTTAATCAGAGGTTTAAAAGTTGTAAGGAGTGTATTATGGCTGAATCATGGGAAAACATCCTGAGAAATAACAGAGGAAATGCTAATGAAGCATCAGAGGAGAGATCACATAGACAATGCATCCAAAATGAACATCAAATCTGACAAAGACTGACAGAGAACACTGATGAAAGGGGAGGACAATTGGAAACGAAAAGGAGTGAAACACGGTGCAATGCTGATCAAGCAAAAGTACTGGGTTCAAATAGTCAACCGGCCGTAATACTCACGGTTGGGGGACGTGATGTAGGAAAAATGCAGCGCTATGGTGAGCTAGCAAAGAAAGGCATTGGAGGCACATGTTAACACAAAGCCTGAGACTAATATAGCCATGTGGGAAAGGTTTAACTGAGCCCACAGTCTGGGATACCTATGCTGTGATGCGAGTTACAACTGAAAGCCAGGGAACCTGCCCTCGAGGAAAATTCAGCAGTGGTGCTCCTGTCAGTAGAGACCCATACGTGGCTCTTACCTAAATGCCTTCAGAGGACTGACAACTATTGATCGACAAGAATCAGGGTTTTTCATTGCAATGACCAAGGGATGTGTATAATTAAACTTAAAGCCTGGGGCACAAAATTTGTGGTGGGGGGAGGGGGGGGCCCCTTCACCCCCCCTGAACCCTCTCCCATCCGGGGACCCCTTGGGGGGATGCCCAACTTCCCC
>NW_005871444.1:117416-130525 GCF_000147115.1 Myotis lucifugus | reverse complement strand
TTATATAGGATGGGTAAGATAGGTTACAATTGTATTAATAATTGTCAAGATCCTTATATCAACTGATGTCACGTTGGGTACAACTTTTTTTTTTACTACTTTTGATAATGACAGCTGCTATTTATTGAGTGACTTTTTTTGTTCTTTATAGAATCACTAGAGGCCCAGTGCACAAAATTTGTGCACAGGTAGGGTCCCTAGGACTGGTTGGCAATCAGGGCCAATCTGCGGGGCAACCGGCAGGGCGATTGGGGGCCCCCCCCCGCTGGCACCCACATTGACTGTCCTTGGACCTGTGGGTGGGGGCAGCTCCTGCATTGAGCATCTGTCCCCTGGTGGTCAGTGCACGTCATAGTGACCAGTCATTCCACCGGCCATTCCGCCGTCAGTCGATTAGCATGTTAGGCTTTTATTATATAGGATTATTACCATTGCCACCATTTATGAGCACCTACTGTGTGCAGGCCCTGGGCCGAGGCTTTGCATTCATTATTTCTCATGTTTAGGGCAGCGCTCAATGAAAGGAGCTCTGATTATTGCTTCACAGTGAGAGAAGTGAGACACTAATTATTTAAATAACTTAACCTTGTCATGGTTCATAAACAAGGGAGCTGGTAAAGAAACTCAGAATTGTCTGGTTCAAAGTCCTTTGTCATCTTCCTTCCCTAATCATGACCTTTCTCTCCTGGCCCAGTAGCCCACACGTTCTAAATCACAGGTCAACTCTTATTCTCATTGAAACCTCTTTCCTCACAGTTCATTAACACCGTTCTCTGCCCCTGGCTTCACCCGTGCAGGCGGCTATAACAGATACCAGAGACTGGGTGGCTTAAGGAATGAACATATATTTCTCACAGTTCCGGAGGCTGGGAAGTCCAACATTCAGTGTCTGGTTCACAGACGGTAGTCCCTCCACTGTGTCCTCACATGGAGAAAGGGCCCCATCTCCTAATACCATCCTCACCTTAGTGTTTCAATATACTGTATGAATTTGGGGAGGACATAGACATTTAGCCCATAGCAGTCATGATGGCAGTGTTGAAAATAGTAGACTGAGCGAAATCTGCTATTTTCACCCTGAAGTTGACTAAATAGGTAGCAGTGACCAACATGCAAATGAAAAAGAAGTAGAATAGAATCGCTCATGGAAAACATCACAGGCTGTCATGTACTAAAGATAAAAATTAATTTTTTCAGTTATGCATATGCCATATTTCACTCAATCAAAGTCATAATCTATTGGAAGACACAAAATTTTATTAAGTACCATTCAGCAAGAAAGAAATGCTGCCAATTAAGGGCAAGATGTCACAGTTTGAAAGATGCATGTATATTTCTGAAAGATTAAAATGTGAAAAAAATCTGTGTCAGAGAATGATGGAGTACAGTGTATGCATTTCATTACTGGGTCACTCTGTAACACGTATTTCCTACTGTGAGTCACCACCGAGGAGCTTGAAAACCTCCATTCTTTGTGGTGGGGAAGGTGGCTGGGGCATCCACACAGTGGCGGATTAGTGTGCTCAGCCACAGGCAGTCTGGGCTGAGTTCCGGCTGTAGGTGCCCTGTGACCCACCCTTGAACTGCCACACTCCAACAAGGCTCGAGGCGACCCCAGCCCATGCCAGGGCCAAGCGTTAATGGAGGTGCATGGCATTTCAAGATTGCGACTCAGAGGTGTCCTTTTCCCAGGTTCATGTTATATGGAGATAAGGTCCTGACCAGGCAGCATTAGGTAATTAACTAAGGCGTCTGGGAGAAAATCAAACTGGAATTGATATCTGGAGGCTGGAGAAAAACCGAGAGGCCAGCCCAGAGTACAGCCCAGGAAATTCTGACTTCTTTCTTTTCTTTGTTTCAAATATGTTTTTATTGATTTCAGAGAGAGAAAAGGAGAGGGAGAGAGAGAAAAACATCAGTGATGAGAGAGAATCATCAAGCAGCTGACCCCTGCACATCCCCTACTGGGGATGGAGCCAGAAACCCTGGCATATGCCTGGACCGGGAATCCAACCAGTAACTCTTGGTTCATAGGTCAATGCTCAACCATTGAGCCACACCAGCCACGCATGAAATTCTGACTTCTGACAGAAAGGTCTGATGGGTGGAAAGTGAGGGGATAAAAGCATTAGAACTGTGGGTTCAATCTGATCTCAGTCTGTACTTTTGGTTTATTCAACCAGCATTTGCTGAGCACCCAAGAAGTCCAGACATGGTGCGAAGGCTGCTGGAGATCACAGATAGCAGGTCAGATTGGAACTGACTTCTGAGCCTCTCTGTCGGGGCGGGGGGGCAGGGAGTTCCCTACCTGGGTTCCCCTCTCTGCCTGCTACAGAGCTGCGCCGGATGTGCAGGGCCCCTTGCTGCAAGCTGAGACCCCTGCCAGCTCCAAGCCACTCCGACTGAGGCTGGGGTATATTGGAGCCTGGTAGAGCTTGGTGTCATGTCCCAAGTGTCATTGTGTGGAGACCAGCTGGGCAGCTGTCACTGCTGGGGTCCTTCCTGGTGCCCCAGGAGCCCCAGTAACTGCACTGCCTACTTCCTGCTGGAAATAGTTTACAGACCATGATAGTTTAAGGCTTCTGCTATGAACCCCAATCACAGTATATCTGGTTGCTCTACCTAAGGTCTCATGCTCTCTATTAATAAACATTGCTAAACTTATTGGCTCTGTGGGAAGATATGTATGATCTTCTTAGAGTTCACTTCATTCTTTCCACGGTCCTGTGTGATAAGGCCGGTTATATGCGCATCTTACAGACGAAGATACTGAGGCTTCCTCTATCTCCTGCCAGTCCCTTCTGCACATGCCACTTAACTGTGCTAATGGCATCTCTGCCTGGCTTTTGAACTGTCCTGTCACCAGGAATACCTCATTGTTCTGCTCCAAGGGCCCAACCAAGAAGGGGTAGGGATTTGACAACCTCAAAGGCAGGGGTGGAGGGGCGGGGGCGGGGGCGGGAGGAAGCCTCCATCTTTTTAGCTGCTGGAGTGATTGCATTCAGCTGCAAACATAGGAGCTTGTGGGATAGTAAAGAGGGCACGCCCTGCACCACATGGGTGTACATATATGCTCTGAGTAGGAAGTACAGTGTGGACAAAGGGGCTGGGAGACTAGTTCAAGTCCTGGGTCGGCCACAGCCTGCTGTGTAGCCTTGAGTGAGTCCCTGAACGTTCCTGCATTCAGTTTCCTCATCTGTGAGATCCCTAAGGCCTTTCTAGCACCAACATTCACCAAGACAGGGAGCGTTATTGTTCAGGGGTGTGAGCATGTGTGTGGAATAAGAGCAGAGTCTGTGTCATATGCCGGGCAGGCTGATGTCCTCCTACAAAACAGAGAGAGGTGCTTTGCTCCCTCCCCCCGCCCCCCCGCACACTTTCTTAATGTGCTCAGATTTCTCCCTGAGCCCTGTCCATGTGCAGGTGCTGGGCAGAGGGGCAGAAATATCTACAAGCTGGGCTGCAAATGCGGCTGGAGGCAGGAGATCCTGTTCCCTTTCCTCTTCCCATCATGGGAAGAGCTGTCTAATGGGAAGAGGAAAGGGAACAGGAGCATCCTTCCCCGTGTGGGAAACAGGTGGCCCAGCTTCCTCAGGCTAATTCCAGCATTCGAACAATGCAGCATGAAAAAGGGAGTTACTGCATAGCCTCGCCTGCCATTCCTTTAGCTGGGACAGAGCTTTCCTGTTTCTGAAGTGTCACGTGGTGCAAGGCCAGAATGAAACGCGCCTCCTGAAAACCACATTCTGTCGGGGTCACCCTCATGGAGCTGCCCACTCCTAGCAGCTAAAACGGACTCTTGCAGGCAGGTGAGGGCAGCAGTCTCTTCACACAGCGGCACCTACAGGGGCTCTAGAGATAAGCAAGGCACCCGTGGAGAAGGACTGACCCAACCCTCCAGCATGGGAACCACATGCCATTCACTGTGTCCACACGGACACGCATAGATACAGTCAACTCCCAACACTGCCCGGTGGGGCCCTGAGAGGCCCTTGCCATTTCTCTTCACTGAGAACGTGGTAAAAACTCCCCAAAGGGCGGTCCCTGGAGGAGACCCCATGCCAGCTTGGCCTGAGTTTCACCTCTGGGCTCTGCGGATCCTTGTGCGTGCCTCATGCCGTCCACGGCCCCTCCTCTCTGTGTGGGCTTGATGCGCCATCCAGGCAGATCGTGGTCTGTTTTGTAGCTCCAAAGAAACAGAGTCTGGCAACCAAACAACAAGTGAACACGTTTCCTATCTTGACTTGTCTTTTGATGAAATGCAAAAGGCGAGTGTGCATTCTTTATTCAAGGGAAATCTCTTGAAAAATCTCCTCACTCCTGTTGCTCTTCTTCTGAGTAATCTCTTCCTAGCATCATGCAACCCTCTCTCTCCCTCATCCTCGGACCCCGTGGCAGCCCCTCCCTTACATCTCTATTGTGCAGATCTAAAACCTCTCTGATTTCCTTAGCATTCTCTCCATTGAGAGAACTCTTCACAAGGAAAAACAGACCAAGATATGATCCAGCAAGCAAAGCCATGTCTCCCGCAGGCGGGGGGAGTCGGGAATACTCGCACATGAGTGATCTCCGTCCCCATCACAGCTACTTCCCTGCCCAGCCCTTTGCTACTATCACAGACCAGTCGCCCTCTCCACTAATGCAATTGCTCAGAGGGCACTTTAAGTATAATCAGGATGCATTGATCTTTTTCGGAGGCTTTTATTCCCTCCACTAAGCTCTGCCCAAAGCTGGCTGCAGGCTCCATTTGTTAAACAAGGGAGAGCTGTGTTCTGTGGGGCTCTTCTCTGGACTTGAGCTTCCTCTCTGCCCTCAGCACGGGGCATAGGGGGGGATTTCCTGCCACCGCTTTTGGGTGTGACCTGAAAATGGGTCCCCTCCCTCCCATGGGGAGAAACGTGGCTGTCCTGGCATTTCCTGTGTCACCCCATTGACCAGCCCCCGTGTCCCACCGAGGAGACACCTGCTCACAGCAGGTCCTCCCTGGGAATGTCATGGTCAGTAGTCAGTTGGCTACTCGGGGTACCAGAGAGGGAGCTCTTGGACTTAAAATCACCTGATGGGTATAGGATACACTTCAGAGACTTAGGGCAGCTTTTAAAAGAGGGAAGAAGGTTCTCCAGGGGATGGGACTGTGAGTCCTGGAAAGGGCCCAGGGAAAGGGGTGGCTTTGAAGAGAAACTGCCTGATGTCACCGTGTTATGGCGTGCAGACCCCGGGGACGGGGTAAAGTCAGAGCCTTGTCTGGGCACCTTTTTTAATAGTAATTTTTTACACAAAAGTGGCTTGTTCATTTACCAAGTGCTTCCACACACATGACTTCGTCTCATGTGCCTTCAGTGGACTGACCCTCCTAAAGATGCCCCTGAGGAGGGAAGTGAACTGGACACCTGTGTCCTGGCCCCACTCCCCGCCTGCTGCCACTCAGCCCCACACCCTTCCTTCGGACACCCTTCCTCCACAGCCCGGTGGGGTCTCCCAAGCCCCCTACTCCTCCCTTTCCCACTGATGCCAGAGGCGAGTCCTAGGGGGGACTCAGCCCCGAGGGGAGAGGGTTCTTGGCTTCCCGCAGGAAAGAATTCAAGTGCAAGCCAGACAAGAGGTTAGAGCAGAAGCAAGTTTATTTAGGCAAGAGGATAAGCAAGAAAAGCCACTCACAGACAGAGTGGCCAACTCTCCTCTCAAGAGAAGGAAGAGAGCCCAGCCGTCTCTAGACGGTTTGTGGTTTCTATGGGAAATGGCTGGTTTGGGGAAGGGAGAGTGGGGGAAAACGTTGGGATGAGCTTTAACCTTTACAAGGCATATTTTGTGGTCTGCTTTCCTTATATGGTACTAGAGGCCCGATGCACAAAATCCATGCAAGAGTAGGCCTTCCTTCCCCCGGCTGCCGGCACTGGCTTCCCTCTGGCACCCGGGACCTGGGCTTCCTTGGAAGCCCGAGCTTTGCCCAGAAGGTCATCTGATTAATTAGCATATTATACTTTTAATATTATAGATGGATAAATGATAAGGTACAGAGAGTATCTATTGATGGGCCTCTTTGTTCCCGAGGCCCATCGTGGTCTGCTTGCATCTCTGGTCAGATGAGTTCAGTGTCAGGCAGCATGGAACAGGCCCCCGACTTAACTTTGTTTGACTTCAGTTAATTTGTAGAGTCCTCACGCCCCTTTTCTAAACCACTGCCACTCACAGACTCTGGTGACCCCTCTTTCATCCTGTTAGCTTGGGGAAGGGAAGTGAGCAGGAAAGGGGCATTGTCATGCTTGTTAACCCCTGGGACAGCTGGAGCTCAGTCTTGCTGGGGGCCTCAGAGTTCTTGTAACTGAGGGACAGGGAAGCTGGAAGGTATCCATTAACCGCCCACCCATCCCTAGCTGAGGGCGGTGCCCGGGCTGCTGACCCCCTGGTACTTTTGGCTTGTTCTATGCAGGGATGAAATGTGCTTCTGCAGCTGGTTGGGGGCAGGAGCATCCCTTAGGCCAGGGATGGCGAACCTATGACACGCGTGTCACCTCTGAACTCATTTTTGGGGTTGATTTTTCTTTGTTAAATGGCATTTAAATATATAAAATAAATATCAAAAATATAAGTCTTTGTTTTACTATGGTTGCAAAGATCAAAAAATTTCTATATGTGACACGGCACCAGAGTTAAGTTAGGATTTTTCAAAATGCTGACACGCCGAGCGCAAAAGGTTCGCCATCACTGCCTTAGGCAGTCCCAGTGGTTCTATGAGGGTGGGACATGGGCATGATCTGCTACACCCATCTCCCTATTCAACCAGGCTTAGAGCACAGGCGCTAGGTCCCAACACTGTGTTCAGCACCACATGTCTCAATAAACACTGAATAAATGTGGATTTGTTGCTCGGCTGGTGTAGCTCAGTGGTTGATCATCGACCTCTGAACCAGGAGGTCACGATTTGATTCCCTGTCAGGGCACATGTCTGGGTGTCAGGCTCGATCCCCAGTAGCAGGCGTGCAGGAGGCAGCTGATCTATGATTCTCTCTCATCATTGATGTTTCTATCTCCCTTCCTCTCTGAAATCAATAAAAGCATTTATTTTTAAAAGTAAAGGAAATAAATAGGATATGTGCATGCAAGTGAGGCATGTGTGTCAGAAAATAGTGTGCATGTGTAGCTCTTCTCCTTCACCCAGCATCCTTGGCTCCTTGGCAGACAGCACTCATCAATCAAAGCTTCTTAGTGATGCTGACAAAGGCTCTTAATAGCCACTAGTGTGGGAAGTGACAAGATCACTTACCAGCCCAAACCTCTTTCACTGGAATCTGTGGACAAAGATCTGTGAAAAAATACTTTCCCCAGCTACCCTAGCAAAAATGTCTTCGATACGAGTCCCTTCCTGAGCCTAAAGATCTTCTTCCCAGCTCTCTTCTCCTCTCTCCGAACCCACCCTTTGTATGTGGAAGTGAGGTGGGGTGGAGGAGCCGCGGAGGCACCTGCAGGGGCTAGAGGCAGCCAACTGAGAAAGAAAGGAATGGGCAGAGCTGGGGGATGGACATGTAGGCACTGAGCTGCTTGCAGAGAAAGGGCACATGGGGTGCCAGCTGGTTGCTTTGGGAGGGCCAGTGGGGAACAGACAGACAGACTGAGGGTAGAAAAAATAGTCCAGGGAAAGCCTGTTCCTTGCTGCCCGGGCAGCTTTTAATCGGTGGTCCAGCCCCTACTTCTGTTTGCGCACCATTTAGCCTCTAGTACGAAGACGAAAAGGGAGTTTTAAAAAGAGAGCAGAACAGGAGGGGGGAGGTGAAAGGGAGGACGAAGAGGAGGAGGAAAGGAAGAGGGGGAGAGGGGAAGAGGAAAAAGATGAAATGGAAAGGAAGGAAGAGGTGGAGGAGGAGGAGGGGAGAAAGCAGGTTTGCAAGTTCAGAAAGAGCTGTGGTCAGCCTGCTGGAGGGACTGGGGCTGCACCTGTGTCTTCTCTCTTGCAAAGCTGGAGAGAATTGGACAGGTGTGGGGTGTGTGCATGCGTGTGCATGCATGCACCCTGCATTATTGCTGTGTGTCTGTAGCTTTGTGAGCACGGGATTTGAGTAAATT
Organism: Myotis lucifugus; assembly: GCF_000147115.1. NCBI lineage: Eukaryota > Metazoa > Chordata > Mammalia > Chiroptera > Vespertilionidae > Myotis > Myotis lucifugus. The sequence continues at coordinate 122,464 of NW_005871444.1, read as the reverse complement.
ATTTGTCTCAGTCACATAGTGCACGGATGTGGGCCTGTGTAAGTTTATATCGGGGTGTGTGTGTGTGTGTGTGTGTGTGTGTGTGTGTGTGTCTGGGCACAGACCTTAAGACCTGTTTGTTCCCTAGAAAAGAGAAAAGTGAGTCAGTGAGAAATCATCAGTTAACGTCCTCTCAGCTGCAGAAAGTAGCCCAGAAAGACATTCCCCACAAACCTGGGCTCTGAGAGAGAAACCAGGGCAGCCCAGCCATGTGGGGATGGAGGAAGGAGGGGTGGGCATCTTCCCAAGCTTGCCATGAGCTCCTGAGCCAGCCAGGGCGGGTTCTGTTAGCTTTCTAGGACATGGAGGTGGCCTAATATTGAGGACTGGGGCCAGATGGCCTGACACCTGGTGGGTTCATGAGAGGGATGGAGGCAGCCCTCCTCCCCCTGGAGGCTCCTCCTGCTGGCTCGGGGCAGGGCGAGGGTCGGGGGAGCAAGAGGAGCATAAGAGTATTCCGTTTCTTTGTAGTGGCCATTTCTTTTTCAAATCAAGGCTATCCTTACAAACATTATAGCATTTCAGGGAATGTGCAACTTATGTACAACCTGAAAGTCTCCCACGCTCCTGTTAGCATTTTGTCATCTTTCCCTCCACATGTTTCCTTTGCATTATTAGCATGATTGAGCCATGCCCATATGCACAGAATGTACCTGCATACATTCACACGTAGACATATCATTATCATTTTTTATACAAACGAAGAGGGTTCTGCAACTTGCTTGCTTCTCTAAGTGACATTTTGTGAACGCCAGCTCCTGCCGATTGAAATAAGACTGCGTTAGTCATTGAATGGGCGCCATACTATTGTTTGTGTGGGTGGGCGCAGTCAGTTCACCCAGCATCTCTGGTTTTCTAGGTTGCGAGGCTGCATTGAACGCCCTTGTGGATGCCCTTGTGTGGCTCTCAGTGAGACGGTGGGGAGGAGGGTGTGTTCTAATGAGGCCCTGCCAGGAAGTGAGGGCTGGAGGATCAGGAGCCTCCGGTGCCCGGTACTCAGTCCTCGCTCCCCACTGAATATGCAGGGCAGTTTCTGGTTCTCTACCTCGGGTGCCTTCTCCGTCCAGAAAGATGCTAAAAATAATTTCACTTCCTCCTCATCACTCTATTAAATTGTCTTCCTTAAGGATTCTCAGCCTATCCATGAGGGTTTAAAAATATCCAACAACTCACCTGCATAGCAGAAGATTGAATGCTGCCTCCACTTCGGGCTTTTACCAGTGCCGCTAGGATGCGCTCACGTCCTCTAATGCAGACAGTAGTTCTAAGGAAAATAGACCTGCCAGCCGGAGAGAAGAGTGACCTGGTTAGAGTCCCAGCTCCTCCGCCTCCCAGCTGGGAGACAGTGGTCAAGTGAGTTGCTCTAACCTACACTCCAGTTTCTGCAAATGAGGCTAATAATGCTTAGAGTGGTCAATGAAACCTTTTTTTTAAAGAGTTGGTTGAATATAGTCCCAGTCCCATGCACGGAGAGGTTACTGGTTCAGTTCAGGTCAGGGCACCTGCACAGGTTGGTGGCTCAGTCCCCAGTAGGGGGCATACAGGAGTCAGCTGATCTCTCATCCATGTTTCTCTCTCCGCCTCCCTTCCTTCCTCTCTAAAAATCAATAAAAACATATATTTTTAAAAAGGAGTTCTTTAAAGCAGTTGGCACAATGTCAGAGATGTAGCAAGTGCTCACTAAATCTTAGCTATGATATTACTATTAGCACCGCCCTACAAATACAACAGTGGTAAAGAGGTCAACCCAACCCCACTGTGGTCTTCCTTCTCTCACTGCTTACTGCTTGCTTGCGACATTCCTAATGTGACAGGAATTGTGGCTTGGGAATGTATGAAATTCCCCATAATTCTCCATCCAGATGCGTTTGTCTGTTCCCTTGTTTGCCTGTCAATTGCCTGTCTCCCTCCTCCACTGAACCAGAGCCCCGATGGCGCAAGGATGGTGAAGCGTCCTCGCTCCGAATATCCAGCATCAAGCACCATAGGCTGGCACGTTGCAGGAATGTAGGAAGCGCGTTTTGAATGAACGTGTGGTCATTCTTAAAAAGGCCATTAATATTAATAACTTAGGTGAAGGCCGTGGCAAAGCGTGGGGCTAGATATGGCCACGCTCATTGCAGCTGACAGCAGGCCAGGAGGGGAAGGGATCAAAAACTGGTCAGCCCCAGTCGGGAGAGCGTGACCTGCCAGACAGAGCCAATCAATCTGAAGCCTGGAGGACAGGCCGCAGGAGACCGTCCCAGGACACTGGACGTGTGGGCAGCCCATTCAGGTGATTAGAGCTGTGAGGGCATGGGAGGCCCAGCAGTGGGAAAGGCAGGGCGGTTCTGTGCTGAGACCCACTCTGGCTTCTTTGCTGTGGGCACTGTTTTTATCCCCACTTACTAATGAGGAAACAGACACAGAAGAGTCCCCAGCTGGCATCACACCCGGCGAGTCTCGCTCCAGCGCCATGTGACCATCGCTCGCAGGCGTTCTCTCCACTTACTTTCCCATTCAGTTCCTTTCCCTGTTTCTCCTCAGAACAACAGAGACAGGCTGAATTCCAAAACAACTCTTCCCTCCCTCCCAAACCCCTGAGAACCCTACATGCTAAAGGCTGAAAGAAGGCACCAAGGAAATAATTATAGAAAATACCAGCCACAAAAGATGGCCAGGTGTCAAAGTACAGATGTCTGATCCTCCTGTAATTATTTCTTGATCCAGAGGTTGGCCCCACTTCGCCTGTGTGCTGACTGGCTTCGGCCCCCGGCTTCCCCCTCCTGCCATCATGAGGCAGCGCCATCCAGGTCCCATTCGCAGGAACTGGACCACCTCCCACCTGCCCTCTACCTGCCCTGGACTAATCTCCAACTGCACTGCAGTCTGGGAGTTACACTTCCTCCACAACTGCTCACTTATTCATTCAACAGATAGGTATCAGCAGACAAGAATGTAATGCCTGGTCTCACCCTTTCAGGGAGGGTAGACCTTCCACATCAGTGCTTGGTTTTCTAGTTATCTGTTGCACCTACGAGCTGCCCAAGTTTCCTCAGTAAACATGGGTTATGGTGACTTTTTATCATCATCATCATTATTATAACTCGTAGCATCATCTCCTCCCTCGTTCCATAGGCAATGCTGGTGTTAGTACAATCCCAAAATTGTCACTTGATCAGCATTAGCTTCCTAACCCATCGACTTTTTTAGAGACGTTTTATAAAAGCAGAGTAGCCTTCCGATTCCTCTCAGATGTACCTGGGAATTGATGGGAAACCCTGCACTGGAGTGGAGTCTCCCAGTCAGAAATGCCCAAGTGCCTTCAGTTAAAGCCAAATCATTCTTCTCTAATATGGGTCCAGGGAGACTCCAGGCATTCACCAAACTAAGAATGTAAGGAAGGCTGACCGAGCCCTGGCTGGTTTGCTTCCGTGGTTAGAGCGTCGGCCTTAATGGGGCTGGATAAGATTCACAGTCAAGGGCATGCACCTAGGTGGCAGGCCTGATCCCAGCCCGGGTTGGGGCCTGTGCAGGAGGCAACCGATTAGTGTCTCTCTCACATCGATGTTTTTTTCTCTCTCTCTCCTCCCTCCCTTCCACTCTCTCTAAGAATCAATAGGGGGGAAAAATCCTCAAGTGAGGATTAAAGGGGGAAAAAAGAAAGAAAAGCTGACAGAGAGCAGGAAAGAAGGCAGGATGAGGGCTAGGCTTACTCTTCAGCTGTAGAAGCTAGTTTTGGGGATGGGGGCCAGGAGGGCCAGTGTACTGGTCTAACGGAATAGCAGATACAAATGCAGTTTGGACGGATATTGGCAGCACAGGGCGGGTCCAGTGGGCAGGATCATAAGGAGGGTTGGGCCAAGGCAACTGTGACTTCTGGGAGGCACGGAGGCTGCAGCTGCAGGGGTGGGGAGAAGGCCTGCTTCATGTGCCCAGATGCTGCACTGTGTGTGTGTGTGTGTGTGTGTGTGTGTGTGTGTGTGTGTGTGAGGTACCACCTTGAATTCAAACCAGCCTCTTGCTAGAAGGGAAGGTTGGCGTTGATAAATTTCTTAATCTCTTTTGATTCAAGTTTTTCCTTCTATTAAAAGGAGGTGATAATTCTATCAACCTCAGAGGACCATTACAGGGATTAAGTATAATAAGTATTAACACTGAACCAGGCCTGGACTCAGGCTTCAACATCGACAAAGTGGTTATGATCATTGTGAGCTCACGCTCAGGGATGCTAATGTGAATGGAACAGAGGCCAACAGATGGGGACCCACTCCAGCAGCAATCAGAGGGCCTTTGGGGGAGTGAGGGCTGAGTTAGGGGCACACAGGAGCTGGGCAGACCTCAGGCATCTAGGGCCACCCTCATCAATTAGGGTGGTGGGGGCTGGTGCAGGAGGTTAATGGTTGACGTCCTTCTGTTGCCCAATCAGTGTTGTCTGAGCCCCATAGCCCGGGAGGTCTCTGCTCAGACTGAGAGCTCACTGGATGCTGAGCATGAACCAGACAAGGGCCATTAGAGCCGACTCAGCCGCGAAGACTGAACGGCTTATCTCATCTCCCCAGTGCAACCAAACCAAATCCATGAAAAATATTAGGTTTTCAAATGAAAAAGACAAACCATGTAGAGCAAACCAGCTGCTGGCAGCAGGCAGCTAATTGGCCTGTGTCTGTCAAAAAGCATTGATCTTTCACGGGAATCACGACGCTCCGTCCACAAGTTAACATCCCAGGGGGGGGGGGACTTTAATTGTATTGCTTTTAATGTTGTACACCCTTATGCTCTATTCACTATCCACCTCTGTCATTCCATTATTCCGGGTTGGATGAAAGAAATTTCATTTTTAATATCATATCATTAAAGAATTGAAGTTACGTTAAGACACTCCACTGAACTCCATAGTGTTTTTTTTTTTTTGTTATATTGTAAACTTCTTTTGAGGGTTAAAGGGTATTGGAACCGACTAAAACAAGTAAGAAAAAGGACGAAAGGCAAGAAGCTTGTTTATTTTTTTTTTTCTTTTTTTTTTTTTT
>NW_005871444.1:100134-116294 GCF_000147115.1 Myotis lucifugus | reverse complement strand
GGGTAGAGCATTGGCCTGCGGACTGAAGGGTCCCAGGTTCAATCTGGTCAAGGACATGTACCTTGATTGTGGGCACATCCCCAGTAGGGGGTGTGCAGGAGGCAGCTGATTGATGTTTCTCTCTCATCGATGTTTCTAACTCTCTATCCCTCTCCCTTCCTCTCTGTGGATGCACCATAAAGGTTGACATTTCTCCAGAGCCGGATGTTTGTGAAAAAAATGTTTTAGATGAATGCAAGCCAGGCCTCAGGAAATGTCACGACGACTTTCCAAAGAGACCTGCCAGGAGTTCGGGCAAGTAAAAATAGCCACCGCGTGGTGCGGGATGTGGAGAGTAAAGACCACAGAGAAAAGAGTTTAAAATAATCATTTCTAAGTGGTTCTGGGCCTGAAGAATGTGTCAGACTGGCAGGCAGGAAAGCAGGAGGTGCGTGTCTGACTCGGGAGGGAGAAGGCAGAGGAGGGCAGCGGACGGGAAGGTGAGGGGGCATGCAGCCCCCAGAGCACACTGTAAACTTTGGAAAATCTCTTTAAAATGGTGAGCCTCAGTTTATCCACCTGGAGTAGAGAAAAAGAGGTAGAGATATACTTAGGGAAAAAATATATATGCCTATCTATAGAGAAGCAAGAGAGAAACACTGAGAGACAAAAGGAGATTGGGAGAAATGGATGAAAACATTGCTAGTGTTCAATTAAGAAAAATATAAGGACCACGGACAGTTCCAATTGGCCCTCCTAGGTTCTTCACAGCTGTGCACCCTTGGTTGGACATATTTCTTTCCCACCCTAACATATTAAAGAGGCATCCTGGATCGGTACATAGGGTTGAAGTCACCCTATTCCAGGAGCCAGCCCTGGGCTCATTCTTTGCCAGAAGCATAGTCCTGAGCAGGTTATTTCTCCAAGCTTAGATCGCCTTTATCTGCAAAATGGGGAGCGTTCCTGTCCTTAAGCTTGTTGTGAGGAATCAGCGAATAAAGAAACCAGGCGCTCACCAAAGAATCTGCTACTTGGTAGGCGCTGAATAAATGTCTAAATGCCTAATGCCAGCGATCACTACCGATGTGAAGGGCCCCAACTTTTCTTGGCTTTCAGTTTCTGGAAGGAAAAGCCCGCCTCTCGTTGAAGCTGATAACTGAGTTCGAGGGGTTGTGTTCTCTGTGGGGTTGTTAATGTGAAAACAATGGCGGACTTTAACGATTTTCAGTTTGTGCTGACAGTACGGTCCATGTGTGAGGAGCCACATTTTGGAAGGAAGGGAGGAAGCAAACATTTTCTGAACATCTGCTATTTGCCAAACCTTGTACTAACTGTTTTTACAGATGCTATTTTATGTAATTCTTAAGGAAGAATTGTACCACCCTGCCTTTTTGTTGTTGTTTTAAACAAGGAAGGGACTTAAAACATCAGAGAGGTACAGGCACTTGCCCAAAGTCACACAGTTTACTAGTTATTTTGAGTCCAGACTGTTTGACAGCAAAACCCATGTTCTTTCTCCTGAGCAACATTGCCGCTCTAAAACTGCATCTAGTACAGTGGGGCCTTGACTTATGAGTTTAATTCGTTCCGTGACGGAGCTCGTTAACTCAAATTACTCTGTCAACTCAAAGCAAAAAATCGGCCGAGAGACGACTCATATCTCGGAAAAACTCGTTAGTCGGGACACTCGTAAGTCAAGGCCCCACTGTACATGGTAGAAAGGTTGAATTCAGCCACAGTTTGCACTCGATTTTCAAACTGCTTATGTCTTCTTCTCTTCCCCTCTCTCTTTGCTTCTTTTTCTTACCTGCAATTAGTTTGTTTATTCCGTGGGAAATCTTGACTCAGTCCTAAGGCCCAGTCCTGACGGAAGTTTCATTATGCTTTCCTTCGCCCCACTTCTCCATTTGGAAGAATCCCACTTCATCCTTCAAGGCTTAACTCAAATGTCAGCTGCTCCTCAGAGCCTTTCAGTAATCCCTTCAGCAAGGGAGAGATGCCCTCCTCCATGCTCCCATGGTGCTTTGCACACATCACCTTCAGTGAAAATTGCCTTCTATCTCTTTTTTAATTTCAGAGACCTAACATGATGCCAGGCACCTCGTAGGAGCCACAATAGTATTTATTGAAAGAAGGAAGGGAGAAAAATGCTCCCAAAACAATAAGATGTATCAGTGATGATAGTGATCAGAATGCCAACAGCCAGCATTCACTGAGACACATGCTGGTCCAAGCTCTGTTCTAGGTTCTTTAAAAAAATTTTTTTTTGTTAATCCTCACCTGAGTATATTTTCCCATTGATCTTTTAGGGAGAGTGGAAGAGAGGGAAAGACAGAGAGAAACACATAGATTAGTTGCCTCCTGCGCGCGCCTTGACCAGGGCCCAGGGTGAGGAAGAGCCTGCAACCAAGGTACATGCCCTTGACCAGAATCGAATGCAGGACCATTTGGTCTGCAGGCTGACGCTCTATCCACCCGGCTAGGGCTGTTCTAGGTTCTTAACATGAAATCATTATCTCATTTAATGCTCACAGTCCCCCTGAGGTCAGCACCACTAGCATCCTGATTTAACAGGCTAGATTACTTGTTTACAGTCACACAGCTAATGAGTAGATTTTTAGTGGAAGATTTAGAAGATAAATCTAGAAGACTTCGAAGAAATCTAATTAGTAACAGATGATTAGAGGGAGTTTGAACCCTAGCCGACTGGTGATGGCGCCTTCAAGGCCTACATCTCTGTGCTCTTCAGAGGAGAGCAGCAGAGGAACATGGGTCCTGAGTCTGACTCACTGACCCCACGGCTCAGCTTTGCCAGGTGTCAGCTGTGTGGCTCCAGGTGTCAGCTGGGTGAGCCTGCTAAGCATCTTTTCCTCGGCTGGACAAGGGAGCCCACCCCACCGACCCTGAAGGGTCATAGAGAGGATCACATGCCTATGACAGGGCCCAGCACATACTGAGCTTTCAACAAGCAATGGACCTCCCACACCTCCTGTTCCTCCGACTCTGCATCTGTTTGGGGAAGAGGAATCTGCTGTGGACATCTGCAGCATTCCAGTCATTTACTTGTCTAACAGATATTTACTGACCAGCTACTATGTGCCAGGCACTGTTGTGGGGATACAGCAGCAAACCAAATAGAGGAAGCCCACGCTCTCCTAGCACTTACCTTGTTATATTGCTTACATTCCTATTACAGCTAGTAAACAAACACACGATCAAGCTAAGACCAAAAGAATGTAAAACAAGACAATGCAAGGCATGTCTCAGCGATACTACAGGTTTGGTTCCAGACCCCACAGTGAAGACAGTATTACAATCAAGCGAGTTGTCTCTTTTTGCTGGTAGAGGGTCTTGCGTTCAACTTGTAAAAACAACAACCACGCAACAGCAATAAAGCGGAGTGCAATAAAACAAGGTGTGCCTGTACTGAGGAATGGCTGGGGTGATGCTGCACTAGGGAGAGGAGCCGAGGAAGGGCTCTGAGGAGGGTGGCATTTTAGCCCCACCCTGAATGACAAGGTCTAGCCTTGGGAAGATTGGAGGAGGGAACAGCAAGGAGAAAGACCCTGAGGCAGGATCCGTGTGTGCGCTCCCAGTAAAGGAGGACTGACAGTGGTCCATGAGTGATGGTGGAAGGGGGTGGGGTCAGAGGCTGGGGATGCCAGGCATGCCAGGTCTTGGAGCGCCTGGAATGGGCATGGATTTGATTCACAGGATGGATGGAAGGTGAGAATCAATTGAAGGGGCAATTAAACTAAGTCTTACTTTCTGACTCCACTCAAACAGATGTTGTCCATTAAAAATCATCTTATCCAGATCCCCTGTTGCTCAGTGGTTGAGCATCAACCCGTGAAGTGGGAGGTCAAGGCACATGCCTGGGTTGCAGGCTCGATCCCCAGTGGAGGGCATGCAGGAGGCAGCCAATCAGTGATGTTCCTCTCTCATCAGTGTTTCTATCTCTCTATCCCTCTCCTTTCTCTGCTCTCTAAAAATAAAAACACATTTTTTTTTAAAAAAAAATCATCTTATCCACTTCATAAGAAACAAGAATCAGATGCATCTATTGCCTTAAAATGTTATCTGCATTATTTTCTGAGACTTATTCAAATTAATCTCTCTACAGAAAAATAGCAGAGTTGCTAATTTTAGGGGAAAGCCCTGAAATAAGGATGATGTCATTTCCCACAGGCTGTCGCTAGATTCCATTCGAGACTTTATCAGCTTCCAAAAACACTGCACAAAGCAATACTAAGCCACGATGGTTAATGCAGACAAATAGACCTTCTGGACAGATTTCGACGTGATACAGGAGTTCACCACAATTGCCTCCATCTATAAACAACGACGAAATGAAGGGAGACCTGGGGGAACGTGGCCATCAGCTCTGTTCGCTGGCGGCCTCCTGAGCGGATGGTGACTTTGGCTGCACTGAGAGAGGTTTAGTATGGAGAATGCAGGCGGCAGTCTTTCCATTCTCCTCTGCTGGGCTCCAGCCCTACTCGGGCGCTTTGCAGTATCCCGCAAGTTGTTCCGTTTCTCTGGCAAACTAAATTAAAGGTATTACGTTTTAAGAAATTTCACTGAAATTTTCCTTCTGGGGGATTTTAAAGCAGATCCAAAGAACATTCTCTTTCCATGTTTTTTGGCTGTACAGATATACACACTTTTATAGGAGAAACACATCATTTTTGGGCAATAAAATCACATAACAATGGCAGCATTTCCAAACATCCATTTTGCCAAATGCTCTTTCCAAAGCGTGACTTTTTTTTTGGAGACTCGATGGCTCTCTTACGTGTCGTTAAAATGTCACCTCTATCATGAAGGAGCAGATTAAGTGTGCATTAGTTGTGTTTTTTTCAGGAAATATTTGCTGGGTAAGAGACTCCTGACTGCCATTGTCATTACCGAAAAGGTCATCAAATTTGGAATGCTTGTCTTTTTTAAAAGAGTAATAGGCAGCTCTGCTTTAAGTCTGTCACCTGTTTTAAGGACCCGCTAAGACATAATTAGAGAAACTCTGAGCTACAGGCGATGTTATGCACTTTCTCTCTCATTACAAAGCATCCTAATGATTGACTGTATTTTTAAGCTCCTGTTTTTATAAATGTAATCATGCTGATGGCATCTGTGGCCTTTTGTTTATTGCTTGCTTCCATTTCTCAGCGCAATCATTCGCCTAGGAATGAATCACTGGGTGAATTTCACGTGGTGTTCTCTCCCCAGCCTCATCCCTGAATTCTTATTTATTGCAATCAAAGCAACTGTGATATCAGAGGTTATACTTTCACAGTTTGTTCTATTAAAATATTGTGTTTTACAGGAGAAGTCATGTATTATTGAGAATATAAGTTTTCTGGGACATCATTTTTAGGAGCTTTAAAAAAGTAGCGCTTCATATGCTGAAATTATTATTGAGTACAAATAAAACATTATTTATACCCTGGCCAGCGTGGCTAAATGATTAGGGTGTTAACCTGAGCACTGAAGGTGTCTCAGGTTTGATTCCTGGTCAAAGGCATGTACCCTGGTTGCGACCTCCAGTCTGGTTGGGGCGTGTGTGGGAGGCAACCAATTGATGTGTCTCTCTCACATCAATGTTTCTCTCTCTCTCTTCCCATCCACCTTCCCTCCCACTCTCTCTCAAAAAAAAAAATTAAATGGGAAAAAATATCCTAAGGTGAGAATTAACCAAAAAAATTATTTATTATTAAAGCCAATTCACAATTGTTATTTAAAGTATTCTTTAAATGGAACTTAAACTACAGGTCTAGTTACAGACAAGTTTGACAAATCTGTACTTTTATTCAAGTATATGGCTACTCACCTACCCTGCACACACATTTTCCCCACTTATAGGTTATCTGTTCAGCTAATTGTAACTGATCTCTCTTTAAAAAAATAAAACAATAAACTTATTGACATCTTAGGCATTAATAGAAGAAGTATTAGGGTTATAGACTTTTTAAGACCCACGAAAGTATAACATGATACATTCATTATGTGGCATAACGTATTAACAGACCTTTTCAAACATTCGTGGCATCGGTATTTCCTGCAGAGCTTCTTTTTTTATTGTGGGAATATATTCAAAACATACAATTTACCATTTAATCATCTTAAAGTGTACAGGTCAGTGATAGTAAGTACATTCACAATGTTGTACAACCATCACCACCATCCATCTTCACAGCTTCTTCAGCTTCCCAAACTGGAACTCTGTCCCCATGACACAATAACCCATTAAATATGCTCTCTACAACAGTCCACCCTGGAGTGAGCTTTTGGGGCATACACTTGGCTTTATTAAGGTAGTTGCAGAATTGGCTGAAAATACAGAGAATTGAGTAACCACCTATGTAGGAAATCACAGTCCATGATGTAGGATCCAAAGTCTGGGAGGGCAGTGGCCTCCCTCCCCAGGGGTGAGTAACCAGCTGTGATTTCTGTACAGTCAGCGGTGGGGCTGACCAAGAGGTTGCTGGCCTCTCTCACAGGCAACATGAGAATACATTTTCTCACAAAGAAACTCTGTAAAGATTTTTAAAAATGTTAATTTCCTCCCTGTATAAATATCAGTACAGTTTAGAACATGCTTTTGCATCCATCAACCCCTTTGACTCTCAAAAAAAAAAAAACTCTTATGAAATAAGCAGAACCAATATTGTCTGTCCTGCTTCATAGATGAGATAGATGAGAAAGGTAAATGGCTTTTGCGGTGTCCTATGAATTGTCAGCGGCGGAGGTGGAATTTAAACAGAGAAATTTAAATTCTAAGTGCAAGGTGATCTCTACTTACTGCTTTGTAGGGATGAGCTGTTGTATTTGTCAATGTCAGGTCAGGAAAATTGAAGCCACTTAAGGTATTTTAAATAGGAATGTATTTAGTGTAGGGAACTAGAGGCCTATCCAGTCCTTGCTGGCTGGGAGAAAGAGGTCGGAGAGGATGGCTGTGTTTCAGAAAATGTGAAAAAGTAGAAGTTACAAGGAAGCTACTACAGATCTCAGTGCCTGCAAAAGGATGTCTGCAAGCCCCATGTCCTGTCTGCGGAAGGCCATGCTGTGCCCACAGAGCTGCCTCTGGAGAATTGAATCTCCTCCTCTTCCATCTCAGACGTCCCAGGCAAGGGGCCTCTTCTAGGCAGACTCTTCCTGATCTCTGCTGGCAAGGGAGTCTGGGAAGTGTAGTTTCCAGGCTTCCAGCCCCATGAGGTTCAGGAATTGCGTAGAAAAGCGGGGATGATACTATTAACAAATAGTAACATCCAGCAGCTCAGTTATTAGCTGCAACCACAGCTAAAATGAAGAGCAAAAATCAGTAACTGTGTGTTAACCCCAGATATGGGTGTCTTTCTCTTGTCTCCTGCCACATGGTGCTGGGATCCATGTGCTTTCCCGCCTAGAGACCTCGTGAGGAAGCTGGGAAGAATTCAGTGCCCTCCGAAAGGGGGAAATGGATGAGGGAGAGAAGGGTGGATGAGCAGGAGAGGGGGACATTGGGATGAGCAGAAACCTGAGGCCGCTCCAGGTAAGAGGCAAAGTAGAATTGCAGAGAGGAGCCCAGGCTCTCAGTTGGGTTGACTAGTTTTCATTCCTGCTTCACTACCTACTGGCTGCGTGACCTTCCCTTCTGGGTACGAGTTTCTTTCATTGCAGAAGGAGTAATGGTACAATGATATGTACATCATAGGGTCCTTGGGAGCACTTAGCACAGTCTCCACCTGGCACACAGTACGACGAGCTCAATAAACACTAGGTGTTCCTGGAATGAGCTCAGGGAGTCGGGCTGGCCACCAGGGTATTCCTTGTCGAGTGATAGAACTCGCTCTGCATGACGATTTCTCCACTGCAGAATCTTATAGCTGGGACTCGATACAGGGGTTTTAACAGTGAGTGCTTAAACCTTATTATTTTTGCTGTTATTATTTTCCTTAATATTATTATTTTATAGTGAAATAGCATGACATCATCACATACGCTTTCCTTTTTTTAAAAAAATTTTTATTCTTTATAATTTTGCAACAACCGATAAGGCAGGCAGGCACCTCATATCTTGCAGGCGAGGGCACCGACACCCTGGAAGGTGAAGTGCCTGGTTGAACTTGAGTTCTGAGCAGCAGCTCTAGATTAGCAGTAGGACTACGTATTGATGTCCTTGACTTGCAGTTCTGTCCTCAGACCACACCCCCGCCTTCCCCTTTTCTCCATGGTTCTCTCTGGCCTTGAAGTTTCTGACAAAACTCACTTTAGAACAGACCACGGTTGCCTTTCTGATATATTTAGCCAGCTCGGTCTGGTTATCCCTGGGCAAAGACTAAAGGAAAGTTTATCCTATATCAGTGATGGCGAACCTTTTGAGCTTGGCGTGTCAGCATTTTGAAAAACCCTAACTTAACTCTGGTGCCGTGTCACACATAGAAATTTTTTGATCTTTGCAGCCATAGTAAAACAAAGACCTATATTTTTGATATTTATTTTATATATTTAAATGCCATTTGACAAAGAAAAATCAACCCAAAAAATGAGTTCGCATGTCACCTCTGACACGCGTGTCATAGGTTCGCCATCACTGTCCTATATCCTGCCTCTAGAAGGGTAGTTACTGGTTTTGTTCTCTGTGTAACCATGGACACACTCCCCAGCCTCTCTGAGCATGGGTTTCCCCACATTTTAATTGAGAGCGGATGACTGCAGAAGCACCTGACTTGGTGCCTGGCACGTAGTAAGCGTGGAGCCACCAGGCCTTCCCCTTCCCTCCCACTCTCCACGCTTCCCTAGGCTCCTTCTCCATCTTTCTCTGTCCCTGGCAGTTTCAACTTACTTCCCTTCACCTTCAAGCTGCTGCTCCCAACATCCTTCAACGTTGATGCTCCTGAAAAGAACTAAGATAAAATGAAGATGTTTTGGAGGCATCTAACCACTAATATAGCCTTGACCTTTTCAAATGGAAACGCGGGACGCAAAGTCCTAATTTCATTGTACGCCGATTGAAACATGAAGGTGTTGACCCTGAGCCTTGTTTGAGCTGGGGACACAGGGCCGGAGTGATGGACTGCTTCTGAGGTCCGGAGGAGATGCTTCTGACCTGTGACCCAGCTCTGTGGCCCTCCCCGACCTGGCGCACACCCGCCGCCTCCTCCCCACTCTCAGTCGGCCCCGTTCATTTCATTTGAATCCTCATCCAACAGAGTATAAGGTTTGGAGCCTGATGGCAGGCGTTCCTGTCTTGGCTCTGACCATTACTCTCTAGCCAGGTAGCTTTGAACAAGACTCTTAGGTTCCCTGAACCTCAGTTTCTCATAGAGACACTAATAAAATTAATTACTTGGGCTCTCTGAACATGTTGCTAAATAAATGGAACAATCATGGTGCTTGAGCATTGCTGTGGGCCAGGACCTATGGGAAGCCAGTGTTGTAAAATCTGATTTATGGGAGGAGCCCATTGCTGAGAGCTCTGGCACCTGCTGCGGGAGGGCACCAGCTAAGGAGTGGCAGAGCTAGAGTGGATGTCAGCACCCTTCCTCTTCCTACCAGACCACACCAACTCCCTCAAAGTTGTTTATTTACTCATTAGACAGTGCTCAGTACATGCCGGGCACTCTTTCAGGCACCTAACGAATATTCACTCATGTACTCCCCATGTGCAATGATGTAGTTAATCTACTGCCGTTATCCCCATTTTACAGATGAGGAAACCGAGACACAGGAAGGAAAGTGACTTGCTCAAGTCACACTTGTAAGGGCAGTCAGTATTGACACCCGGGGATCTGGCTCCCAAGTGCAGACTTGTGAACACTAAGCTCTGCCACATTCGGCTCCGATGCCCTGGGTGGGGGCAGCTTCTACACCAGGAGACGCTGCTGACCTGTGGCTCTTACAGTCAGCCTCCACTCCCGTTTCCAAGTCCCTTTTTGTTTGTAAGAAGAAAGCGAAACTGGATCTCTGGGATCCAGAGAAGACAGGGCTGATATGGGAAACTGGGGCAGCCCGGATGCCTGCACAGTATAGATTCCCCGGCTGAGGCAAGTCCTGCTGACAGCAGTGGTGATGAGACTCCCGGGGCCAAGCCCTGCTAATGTATTCTGTCCCTTTTAAGAGCGCCTCTAATTGCATGGATGGGTCAAGGGCCATGGTCTAAAATGTGTGGCGGTGTACACTGCTAATCTTCCATAAACTCAGGCAGTGCAGGCTGGGGAATGGTAGGGCTGGAAGGGATCTTTGAGAGCGTGGTCTGTAGCCCACTACTTCCTTCACCCTCTGAACCTGATGGCAGGATGGGCCACGTGACTCAACCAAGGTTATACTCCAGGGAGTGGCAACGTGCTAGGACCGTTCATTTACCAGGATAAAGGATTCACAGTTTGGTTTCCTTGTTATTGGAAAGGCCTTCTCCTTAGTCCCTGGAAATCTAACAGATGAAGGCTCAGGTGGATCTTTCTGTTGATTTTCAGAAGCGAGGGTACATGTGTAATAATCAGTAGGTACAATGTCTCACTCACCCTGTCTCCCTCTTAGCCACGGCTCCTGGGAACTCGGTAAAATTAGGAGGCCCATGTTCTTTGTGGTATTGGAACCAAGGCTTTATTAGCAGCAGGATCTTCCAGTTTCAAAGGTTTATCAGGCGAGTATTCTGGTTTTAGCTTCATTCCATGTCTAGTTTGCTATTTTTCTTCTGAAATTATTTTTCTTCTTAAAAAAGTCTATTGAGCCCTGACAAGTAGCTCAGTTGGTTAGAGCATCGTCCCCACACGCCAAGGTTTCATGTTTGATCCCTAGTCAGGGCACATACAAGTGTCAACCAATGAATGCATGAATAAGTGGAATGGCAAGTCGATCTCTCTCTCTCTCTCTCTCTCTCTCTCTCTCTCTCAAAATCAATTAAAAAACAGTTTATTGAATCATACATTCTGGGGGGGGATGAGAAAATTAGTATATTTTTAAAAATAACAAGACCCAGCTTTGGTGAAAGAGCAAGGAAATAAGGCTCCTCATATACTGCTGAGACAAATCCAAGTTGTCACAACTTTACAGAAAAGTTGGCAATGCACATGAAAAGCTTTGAAATTCACTATATTATTAGCTGAACATTTCCCAATGCTAGAAATTGCCCACAATGTTTCCCATAAAAGGTTGATTTTTGCAGTCTTATTTATGATGGGAAAGCTGGGAAAATCCCAAATGTTTAACAGAAGGGGCTTTAGATAAATAAAGTATGGAACACCCATATAAGGGAAAGCAATCTTTAATAATTAATAATAATAATAAATAACTGGGGAAGAAACAAGTCCTCAGACCTTCAGGCCCTATGCTGAGGTGCAGTGTCCCCTTTGGAAGCAACTTGCTTTCTCTGGGCATATCTCCTCCCCCCTAGAGAGTCCCCTAGAATCTGACAGTTGTAGGGTGGTAAACTCAAGTCATTTGCTTCTTCATTTATTCATTCATTCTCTCCCTCATGTATTCAGAGTTATTTTCCGAGTGCCTAGTAATATGCCAGGCACTGGGCTATGAAAATAAAAATAAAAATAAAAATGTGACTGTGTCTTCAAGGAATTCACAGGCTAATGGGAGAAGCAGCACAGACCATGTTAATACTGTGTGAAGCATTACAGTAGAAGAATTTCCAGGTTCAGGGACAGGGGCATCTTTAAGGGCTTAGCCTTGAACTCATGGGGGAGAGTGGAGACTTGCACAGCCCACTGATGGGCTTGTCTCTGCATCCCAACGCCCAGCCCTGGCCTCGCTCCTGAAAGGACCCAGACAGAGCTGTGTGGAGGGATTGGATGCTTGCTGACCCCCCCACCCCCCAGCTCTAAACCTCAGTCATTCTAAGAGCAGATTGGTGCCAGCTGGCCAGATATGGGAGCCGGGTTCTGAAAAATGCTCAATAGAAGGGAAATAAATTGGAAACCGCTGCTCCCATTGTCCTCCTGGCATCTGAAGAGCCGCCCTTTATTCCCCCGTCTCGTAGCCAAATGAGCTTCTGCCTCCAGTCAGGGCCCTTGGGTCCACTGCCCAGTGGCAGATACTTCTGCGCGGAACAGCTCATTGGCGGAGCTGAGATGACTAATAACAGCTCCTGACAGCCTTTCATGGTTTTCCCTAAATGTTCCTTCCTGCACACAGAAAAATTTAATAAAAATATGGATTAAAGCGGAGACTGAGACCAGGAAAATCAATGGTCTCTCGGCTGTGTTATTGTAATACGTTCTGTGCCTGTGCCACTGAGCAGGGGAGAGGGGGTCAGTGGGTTCAGAGATCTGCCAGTGAGGGAGAGGCAGAGAGGAGCTTCCTGGGAAGGGGCACTGTGCCTAAGACAGGGGTGGGGGCGCGTGGATATCTCTAGGCTGCTCTCGGCAAGGATGGGGCATGAGCCAGGGCGTGCTGTGTCCTAGGTTTGCAGGGGGTCTGAAACCTCCTTGGCTGATGTGATGGATAATCTGCTCTGTGTAACGACTTTATTTATTATATGTAAATTAATTAATTGTTCCCATGCAAAGCGATAGTATACATAGTCCCCCACCCCCGAATTACTACGTTTAGTTAACAGCAAAACAAATTGGTTTCCAAAACATGCAACACCAGCTTAGCAGCCGGAAGCATGTTAATTACACAGGACTTTCTCTTCTATTCATTACAGTGATGCCCAAAGTGCCTCTAATTGGGTTTGCTGTGCTCCCTATCTGTCCATTTTGTTCCTGATTGCCTTGAAAGCAGTTAAACACTGCTGTCTTGAGATCTTCTCTGTAATTCAGACTTTATGTCATTCAGGCCGCAGACCTCCACCCCCAACCCTTTTTGGCACGTTGCTGAGGGATTCTAAATGGACCCTGTGCAGGGGTCACTCCACGAGAAAGCTGCCATTCTCAGGGACAGGGACGAGGCGGGTCCTCTCCCCTGGGCCGCCTCTGCGGCAGGGACCCGATTCTCCACGTACGGGATGGCAGCAGGGGCTCTTGCCACACCTGCGGGCCCAGCAGGTACCAGTTGCCCAATGTGAGATGGTAAATATGGCGTAGATCTGTGCAAGCTGCAGGATCGATTATGGAACATACGGCTACATCAGCCTCCAACTGTCTGTGTCAGGTTTCTGCATCCACCTGGGCTCCCCCAGGCTTGTGTGTGTGTGTGTGTGTGTGTGTGTGTGTGTGTGTGTGTGTGTGTGTGTAGAGCAGTTGTAGGACTAGAACAGACACTGCCCAAGAGACATGAGATGAGGGTTCAGGCTGGGCAGTGCTTCCAACAAGTTCTCTGGCTTTGGAAAAATCATTATTCTCCTCTTGACTCTCTTGTTCCATCCATAGGATATACAGGTTTTTGAGGGGGATTCTTTTCACACTAGAGTCTCTTGGAAAAGTCAGGCATCAAAGGCTTGGGGTGGGATCCGGGTCTTTTTATAAAGTCACAAGTAAGTCCTAGGTGGGCCTCCCTCCAGCCCTCTGGCTCCTCCTGCCTCTCACAGCTGGCTCTGTGTCCACCCTCCTGGAGTTTCAAGCCTGCACTTGCCCCAGCCACACACCCAGGGTTGAAACTCCCCCCTCACCTTTTTCTCTGAGGACTCCAAGGCGCTCTGCGCCGGGGGGAGGAGGCTCTGTTTGTTGGGCTCAAGGGATCCTGTATTCTCTTGTAACATCATTTTATTCTAACCCTGCCTTCCCCCACCTGTCGGTCACACTGTGATGTGCACATTACCTGAGCTGCTGAGGTTGGGCCCAATAAGACAGCAGACTGGATTCCAGATCCGTCCAGAGAGGACAGTAAGACACTTCAGAGGAAATCTGACTGAGCACCAAAGAGGGGGCAAAGCAAGTGTGATCCCCAAGGGCTAGATGAGACCCCGGTGTCTGGCTACAAACCCACTTTGTCATTCCTGCTGTCCATGCCCATCCTACCACTTCCCCACCTGTGCCCACTCTTCTCTCCTTCCCCCTCTCAACAGAACCCAGGAAGCTCCTATGGGAGGAAGCCTCATGATACAAAGAAGCAAAGGTTTTGGAGTCAAGCCAATCTGGATTCTAATCCTGACTGTTTATATCCCTGGGTGCTGTTTGCACCCGTAGGGGCACCCCCCTGTTCAGCTCTGGGCACTGTTCCCCTCCAGCCCATTCCCTCCAGACATCTCTTTATGCCTGCAGGGCCAGGCTTCCTTCCAGCCTGTGGTGGAGACCACTTCATCCACCTGGCCACACAGCTAGACTACATTTCCCAGACACCCTGAGTTAGGTTGGATCATGTGATAAAGTTCTGGCCAATGGAACATGGGCAAAGGGTTGTAGGACACTTGCAGGTCTGGCCATAAAAAACTTCCCTTGTGATCCTCTTCTTCACAGAGTCTCTGCTGATGAGTCCAGGGCAGCACTGGAAGCCACCTGAGCTTGGCAGATCCTCCATCAGCCTGGGTCCCTGAGCACTCCCCCGTTTCCCCAACCCCTACTAATGCTGATTGGATTTTCTGTGGAGTGAGGAGTAGACTTTTATTGAGCTACATCACTGAGATTTGGGAGCTTACCTTTTATAGCCCCGAACATTATTTAATTAGTATACAACCACACAGCCAGGTCATTCCTGTCTCCCAGGGGACAGATCTGGAATCCAGTCTGCTGTCTTATTGGGCCCAACCTCAGCGGTTAACCAGGGCGGCATCTGGGTGTAGCCATGGGAGTGGTGCCAGCTCTTCACTTTTCTATGCATTTCTTTTCTCCCTTGTCCACTTACCCTCCTCCTCCTGCTTCTCTGAGTGCTGGGCCAGGGCAGCCAAGTTCCCAGCAAAGGAAAGAAGACTGTATAGGCCTCAGAGGATACATTTCTCAGGGGCTGCAACCGGCCCCATGCAGGCACGTCCCCCCCCCCCCCCCCGCCCCAGTAAATGATGCCTTTGTGTGAGTATCACGCTCCTTCCATGCAGTGCGCAGTCGCGTATGCAACTATGCTGGCATCTCGGTCAGGCTCAGAGGCCAAGGGAGGGAGGACAGGGAGGCGTCCAGCAGGGACACCCATACAAGAAAACTGACACCCCCACCACCACCCCCACTGCTGCCACCCCCACCGCTGCCACCTTGCTAAATAAACTCCAGGTGCACACTGACCCAGGGCACTGTGGATGTCTGTTATCCCTGTTGCCATGACAACCAGTCACAGTACATGTTGACAAGAGTGATTTTATTCCTGCTGGGAGGGCAAAGAAAAGCATGGCCCATGGAGGACCTCGAGGTCCTGGAGGTGGTGGAGAATGTAGAGCCAGGGGAAGGTCTAGTGTGGGGACTTGCAGGCTCCCTCTGCAACCTGGGAGGTGCTGGGAAAGGGTGCAGGCCTGCCTCTCAGAGCCCCTGGGAGGGCTCTAGGTGTGCTCTAGAGGGGGAAGCCTTGGGGAGAAAGGGGCAGGGTAGATGTTACAGTGAGGTGGGGGGGCAGGGTGGATGGTAAAGCTTCATTGGACAGGCATCTTCTGAACCCTGTCTGGTCCTACGGCTGGGTCTGCAGTCGGGAGTCAGATGCACCTGGTCCTGCCCTGCCCACGTGGAGGTGGCACTCTCCTGGGGCCTCCATGTTCCCTGGCTGTGTGTACCCCATGTGACACCCAGTTATTCTGTGTTGTTCTGGAGAATCTTCAATGTTAGGAAGCCTCGCAGGGCTTTGAAGCAGGGCGGGCCTCCCGTTGGCTCCAGCCTCTCCTGCTCAGTGAGCCTCCCCGCGCCCCTCTATGTCCTCGGCTGGCTGTGGACTGCGAAGCCTCAGCTGTGTGGGTGTTGAGGGGGGTCTCCTGGGGAGTCTGGGGAATGGTCTTCCCCGCCCCTCCTCACTGACGTGTGTGCCCCGGACCCCGGAGCAGCTGTGCCATGGATGACCACAGCGTCCTCCAGTTCTGGACCTAATCTCACTGGGGTTTCACATGTTCAAAAAAGCATTTTTCCAGAAGCAAGTTTATAGTCATGTCTTATTGACCTGTTCCAGAGCTGTGTGAGGCAAGCTGGGCAGATGTCAAGCTTCAGGTTTGCCTATAAGGATGCTGTCCCAGGCTGATCTCTTCCTCTGTGAGACAAGAGGGTTCTCCTAGTCTCTAATGTCCCTTCAGCTCTGACTTCCTGTGACTCTAATATGCACACACATGCAGGAGAGACCCCCTAAACACACACACTCACACCACACACGTGCACACACAGGCACTGGAGCTGATGGGCATATGT
>NW_005871444.1:0-99291 GCF_000147115.1 Myotis lucifugus | reverse complement strand
TTTGAGGAAAGAAGGAAAAATCTATGAAAAGTAAAACAGAGATGACAGGCAGCATCAAGAAAGAGACAAGCCCGGACACCAGGTCCAAAACCCATCCTTCCCTGTCACCTGCAGCATCACCTGAGGAAGATGCCTTCTCTCTGGGTCTCGGTGCCTCACCCACAAACTGAGGGGCTGGGCCACAGGACCTCGAAAGGTCCCTCCTACTCTGATTCTGCGCAGTGTTAGGACCAGCTTTACCCCCATGACTACTGTAATCCCAGCAACAAGAGTTCTTTGTATAGAACTTTCTAGTTTGTAAAACTTGTTTGCCCTCATCACCCCACCTGCTTTTTACAGAAACAAAACTCAAGTCCCGTACAGAGCATTGATGTACACAGCAGGGACGTGTCACCTCTCCAGGGGGCCAGAGTTGCTATCTCTGCTTGCACCCAGCATATTGTTAGATGCAACACGGGTGGACAGACTGGAATTGATGAGCTGACACCCCTTGGAGATTCTAGGAGAAAGACTTGGAGTCGGCAGTAAGTGAGAACCCCCCCTGGCTGTTCATGGAGGCGTTTCTTCCAGCCTTCCACCACCTTTCCTTGCCTGCAGGACCCTCTGGGCATCCTCTACATTTTGGGAGATGTTCTTGGCAACGCTGGTGACCACAAGAGGCATGTTTCCTGGTTGGCTGGGAACAGTCAACAGAGTTCCTCTGGGTGGTTGGCAGGAATAAGACTCCCAGACAATGGAAAAGTCTGGCTTGTCTAGCTGTTTTGCCATAAGCCTTTGACTATGTTGATCTGAGCCTTTAACCAGCAGTAACATCATTCTGTGATTTGACAAATGCTGTAGCGCACTGATTGTGGCCAAGAGTGAGCCCAGGAGTCCTGAGTCTTTTTGAGGGCTCATACATGATCTGTGTGACCTTGGGTAGGTTGCTGAACCTCCCTGGGCTTTATTTCCTCATCTGCCAGATGAAGCCATGGTTGCCTGCCCTGGCCCCACCCCAGGCTGCTGTATAGCTCCAGTGAGACCAGGGGTGTGAGAGAGCTTTCAAGAGGGTAAGTCACTCTATTGGTACAAAAGATGCCTGCCCACTGGATTTGATATTAATAGGGAGGAGGACAAGAGGAGAGGAGGTAGAGAGAGAGGAGAGAAGAAGGTGCAAAAAGGAGGGAGGAAGGACAGGAGGAAAAGAGGGAGTAGGAAGAGGAGGAGAAGAAAAAGGAGGATGAGAAGGACAGAATAAAAGACATTGAGGAAGAGAGGAAAGGGGGAAGGATGGAAAGGGGAGGTGAAGCGGGGGTAGGCTCCTTTAAATCTGCCTCCTGCAGGTCAGGGTCCTAATTGCCTGATGAAGACACTGCTGGGTCTTCCTATTAGACACAGCAATTCTGCTCGAGGCTGATGCTTTAATGAACCCACACCAGAGAGGTGTGTGGGGGAGAGGGGAGCATAAAGGAACAGACAAGTGATCACTCTCCTCATGCTCCCATGTTCTTACCTCCCCTCCCCTACTGTTTCAAAATTGTTTTGTTTGTTTTTTTCTGTGCAACTTCCAGAGCTTGGAAAGAATTTGTACGTTCAATTAATCCCTCTTTAATTCTCCACCATCACTTTCCTGGAAGCTTAAATAAGAGAAACTTTGCAAAGGAAATAAGTCATGTCACATGTCATTTTTTGCTTCTGCATCGATGATCAGGGGAAGGAGGGGAGAAGAGAGAAGGAAGGGAAGGGGAGAGGAGGGGAGGGGAGGGGAGGGAAGAGGAGAAGGGAAGAGAAGAAGGGAGGGGAGGAGAGGGGAGGGGAGGAGAGGAGACACCTCAAACCCTACCAAGAGGAGGGAGAAGCTCAGAGCTCCAAGATTAGGCACTCAGGTCTACATTTAGAACCAATTTATAGACAAGTTGGAGGGAGTTCAGAGACAAGCCACCCAAACAATTAGAGGCAGGCAGCTTAATTGGTCCAGCTTGGCGAAGCAACTGCTAAGCAGGGAGCATTGGGGAGTCTGCAGCCAGAGGAGGCAGCATCATCACCAGTGAGGGGGAGGCACTGTGTAGCTTGTACGCAGAAGGGGATCCAGAAAAGAAATGGGGCCCAGAGAAGACAGGATCCAGCTCCACCGGGCCTGGCGCTTGGGTTTTCTCTGGCCTCGTGGCGAACCCTCCGTACAGGCCATTCCTCCCCAAGCATCAGCGACAGCAGGGCACTCACTGTTTAATGCAATCTTACAGCCGCCCTGCAAGGCAGATGCGTTCATGCCACTTTTGCAGATGAAGAAACAGAAGCGCGGGGATGTTATGTAACTTGCCCAAGATCTCTCGGTAGTAAAAATAAAGATTGAAACTCAGATCGGGTTGGCTTTTAAGCGCAGGCTCATTTCTGTGACACAGCAGCACCTCCTGGGAGCTGTGAGGGAAGGGAAGAGACAGGGAGAGGAGCCCCTATGGCTGAGGCTCCCAACAGCTCCTTATCCAGCTGAAGGCTACCTGGGCGAGAAGCCAAAAGATGACCAAGTCATAAGGCGTGCTCTGTGCAGTGCCTTAGACCAGCAGGGCCCCTGTCCTCGGGCCCCTGTGTCCTGAAGACCCCGCTCCTCTTTCCACATGCTCTGGGCCTCTTTGCCCTCTGAGGTCCCACTGGAGTGTCACAGGGAGAGTTCTGGATGTCCGGCCAGACAGATGTGGCTTGCAATTCTCCCTTTTACAAAAAAAAAAGGCCTCAGGCAAGTTACTTAACTTGTCCAGGCCTGGGCTTACTAACGGCTTAAACAGAGATCACCACATCTGCCTTATAAGGCTGTCGTAGGAGCACATGGGGCAGTGAGCATGCAGGTGCTCTGTGAATCGGCAGGTGCCGAATGCAAGAGGATGTTATCAGCAACAGTAACCTAATTGCATTCTAACTCACTGTAGACACCACTGAGCATCTCTGGGCTTCTCTTACTTCAGGCTCCCACCTGACACACCCATTCCCCAATCCACACACGCCCTGGTCTGCAGTGGGGCTGGCCTGGAATTAGAGCTGACCCAGAGGTGGCTCTGGAGGCAGGCAGCTGGTGAACACCAAGGTGAAGACTGGGTCAGCCATCTGCCTGGCAAGCAGAGGCGACCGACGTCAGAATGTGACCAGACGCCAGCACTGCAAATGCACAGCAGATGGCCCATGGCCGCCTGGAGTCAGAGATACATGGAACCGGTCATGTACACACGGCGGGAAAAGGGATGCAGACCCAGCAAGATGTCTTGTACCTGATGGGACAGAGCCCAGAAATGGGCGGAGGGAGGGATGGGAATGTGAATTGAAAGTAATAGCCTCCAGGCGCTTAGAGGCACCTTCAGACCTCCTTGATTGTTGGGGCATTGGCAGGCCTAGGAGATGGGCTCTCCTGTGGCCGTAGTTGTCCGGGTCTTGTTGATGCCATGACGAGGAGCAGCAGATGCAGCAGACAGGGAGGTGCCCTGGGGAGAGCCCAGGCTGGACTCGAGTCCTGGGAGAATCGGGCCTCACTGACTGGACCTGGAAATTACCCCTGGCCCTTCAGTTACCTCTGCTGGACACAAATTATAGACGAGCCAACACTTAGCGAGTGCCTGCTATGTGCCTGGCTCTGGTCTAAGGCTTCACATGGCTGACTCTTTGGGTCCTTAAAGCATCCCTCTGGGGAGATGTCATTATTATGCATTATTATCGCTATTTCCCAGAGGCCCCAAGAGGAAACCAGCCCAAATGGCAAAGCTGAGATTCACACCTAGGTTTTCTAGCTCTGGCGCCCCCCACCCTTAGCCACTGCATGCTGCAGCCTTTTACATCAATCCTGGCCCTGGCCGGTGTGACTCGGCTGGGCATGGTCCCATGCACAGAAGTGTTGCTGGTTTGATTTCTGGTCAGGGCTCATGCCCAGGTTGCAGGCTCAGTCCCCAGTGGGATGTGTGCAGGAGGCAGCAGATTGATGTTTCACTCTCACATCAATGTTTCTTTCTCTAAAAAAAGTAAATAAAATAAAAGATAAAGAGATGGTTTCTGAGGTTCTTCACAGAATCTCAGAAAATCAGTGATGGGCCAGACCTTGAAAATAATATGGCATGATCTGCTCCTTTTACCAATGAGGAGACCCAGACAGTCAGGTGCCCTGCAGGGAGCAGGCCTCCAGCTCCAAAATGCAGTCACTACATGATTCAAAGGCATCGGAAAGAGGAAGATTTATCTCTCAGACAGATGTTTGGCTGACACCACAGCTGGGTCTGCTCACACAGTTGCTGCATTGACAGTGCATGTGTTGATATCATCAAAACCTCTCTTCATCAAGACCTTTGGATATATGGCCAAAAAAAATCTAAAATAGTGCTTCTTGGCTGTTGTGGTTCACAGATGCCTTTGGGAATCTGGGGGAAGGTATGGATTATTTGGCAAAAAAAACCCCAATAGACATGCATTTCAGTTTGGGGGAGGGAGATGATGAACCCTTTGAAGCTCCTCCATGAATCTCTCTTGGGGTCTGTGAGCCACAAATTATAAGACTCCTGCTCTAGGTTATGAGAAAATCAGAGGGAAATGTGTTTCCAAGTCTGTCTCAGAGAGTCTTCAGAATCTATTCTATTCTATTCTCTCGGTTCTACACTCCTCCTTCCCTTTGGTCCAAGGTAGAGAGTCCCTGCTCCCAGGGCCGTCACCTCTGCACCTGTCCTACTAGAATGGAAGGGGTCTCCTTAGTCTCATATGCCCGTATGTCAGCCGTGCCTAGCAAGTGTCCAAGCTCAGCACACATTGTGGGTTGATCGTCAATTTATTGCACTGAAGAGAGTGAGTAGAAAGATTTGCACATTCCTTCAAGGTATCTGGTCCTTGGCTTTTCCTTCCTGGGCATTGGGTCAGAGACAGGTGTGACAAAGGACTTGGCTGAAGTCAGTTTCCCCGGGAACAGAACCTGAAATGGGGATTTGGTGAGAGGGTTTAGTGCTCTCAAACACAGTCAGTAAGGTGTGAGGGAGGCAGGAGAGAGCGAAGGGGAAACCAGGCAAAGCCCCACCCCAGAGATATGAGTATGTGTGAATAGCAAGGCACCAGGCTTTTGGTCCCTGTATCAGTCAAGGCATGACACTAGACTTTCCCTGGCGAGGTGACACCTGTCAGGACCAGCAGAGGGTGACGCTCAGGAGAAAGGTGCAGTTGTGGCTGTTACAGCCTGTATGTACGCCCAGCAGGTGGGTTGAGGGTGTGGTCCAGATGATCTGGCTGGGACAGCGACAGTGTCTACTACGTACTTTGTGTGCCAGCTCAGGTCAATGGAAGGCAGCTGCCTAGAGCATTGCGTTGAGAGAGGGTGAGATGCCATACAGGCCCTGGAACAGCTGGAAAGCGCCATGATGGATTAGCCACACCTGTAGGGGCTAAGGAGCAGCAGCAGGGCTGGCCATTCTGAGCTCGGGGAAACCGGATCTGTGTTTATTGTTAGAGGTCTACAGTGGTTTAGGGACCCTGGGGCAATTTTATGGGTCACACAATTTCAAATCAATGGTGTCAGGTAGGTTTCTGTGTTTTTGCTGCTATAGGTAGAAACCAGACAGGCAGCCGGTAGCTAAAAGACAGCATCCCTGAACTAAAGCAAAGGCATGACTTAAACCGACAGCCTTTTAGCAGGAAAGGTAGTCACACTCAGAGCCCAGGCAGCAGTATACAACCGAAACTGGGGTGTCAGAAAATGGACAGGGTGCATTTGAGGACCTTAGCATCAATGCAACGACAGACTGAAGGCGAAGGCCCTTATTTCTTGAGCTTCTGTAGCCACAGGGCCTAGCAATATGCCAAACACACAGTGGTTTCTCAATAAATATGGTTTCGGTGTTTGAAACCAAATAAACCAAGCCTTGGGAAAGTAACTCTGAGGTAGGAGGAAATTGCTCTAGAATTTCTAGACGTAGCCTCCCCGACAGATCTGCCAGCCCTGAAGTGAGAAAAGCAGCCTGGCTTCCGCTGACTCTCAGGATATGGTGGGTGGGTTTCCACTCCTCTCTGTTATTAGCACAGATTTCTGTGTTGGGAGGAACTGGGGATGTAGTGGAGAGATACAGCAATTTGAGATGTCACACTTAGGTTTCATTTCCGTGGGCTTGGCTGTGACTGAAGGAGCCTATTTCTCATCCCATCTATCCATCCATCCACCCGCCCATCCATCCATTCATCCATTTACTCTAACTACAGTAAAATGCACACATGAATTTACCATTTTAACTCCTGCGTATGGACTGCAGTGACTGCCCCTGAGGGTCCCTCAGGCCAGGGGAGGCCACTGGGAAGCCCAAAAGTGCTCTAACAAGGACAGCAGTGAGGACATTAGCAACAGCCTTGACCACAAATACCTGAACCACCCCTTCACAGGTTTTATTCCTTAAGTTTTGAAACAACTCAGTGAGGTAGGCAGGGGAGTAGTTACCACTCCCCGGATGTCCTGGGCAGGGTGGAACTTGGGAGGGAGATAGGACAGGAGATGCACCCTACAGAGCACCTTCTGGAGAAACCAGGATTGACATAGGTGGTTATCATCAAGGAGGGACACGCAGTATGGCTCTTGAGAGGAGGGGGAGCCAGAGATTGTGTAATGGGTGGGTCACCCCACTGAAGTGTGCCCTCCCTTGGCATTAATCCATAGGGTGTTTTGCTTCCTCCTGCTCAGTCATTCTCAGCCTTCAACGTTCAGTTCCAATAGAGTTACCATCTGATCCAACAATGCCACTCCTAGGTACATACCCAGAAGGATTGAAACCAGGGACTCCAACAGACTGTGTGCACCAACATACATAGCAGCGTTAGTCACCAAAGGGCAAAAACAACCCGAGTATCCACCAACAGATGCATGGATAACCAACATGGGATGTGTACGTACGATGGAATATTACCCAGCCATATGAAGGATTGAAGTGGTGGTCCACACTACAACATGGATAAAATTCTTGAAGACCTTGTGCTGGATGAAATAAGAGGACAAATACTGTGTGATTCCACTTAACTGAGGTATCAAGGGTAGGCAAAGTCACAGAGACAGAAAGTAGGACAGCGGTTGACAGAAAGTAGGAGGTGAGTTTTCCTTGGTGCATAGCAAATTAATAGACAAAGGGGAACTAGGATCCAGAGGAGGCAGAGGGGGATGGGGACTTATTGTTCAGTGGGACAGGGTTTCTGCTTGGAATGACAAAAGGTCTCAGATGGATAGTGGCGAACTTTGCATGGCATCGTACTAGTATATGAATCCAACGTCTGTGCATTGTGCAGTTGAAAGGGTTAAATGGTAAATTTATGTGTGCATTTTACTGTAGTTAGAAT
Source organism: Myotis lucifugus (assembly GCF_000147115.1). Classification (NCBI taxonomy): domain Eukaryota; kingdom Metazoa; phylum Chordata; class Mammalia; order Chiroptera; family Vespertilionidae; genus Myotis; species Myotis lucifugus. The sequence goes on along the minus strand of NW_005871444.1, from coordinate 91,983 downwards.
AAATGGATGAATGGATGGATGAGTAGAAAAATAAATAAGAAAACAAATTGAGTTCAGGGCTCATGGACTTCCGAAAGCCTCCCTAGACCAAACCTGATGGGAGCGCCGTTCTCTGCACCTGCGACACCCGCTCTCTGGTTATTAATGCTCTTGACTGTCTCCACACTGAGCTGTGAGTGCCTATGGACCACGTCCTCTTCTACCTTATGTTTCTGGCTCTATCCAAATGCCTAGCATAGTATGAGAATATGATAATTTTGTTTTAAATTAATGGGTCTGATATATATGATATGTTTGAAATACACATCATAGCTTTCAAATACATGAAACAGACATCAACTCCTGTCACGATAGTGGTTGGTTAAACTTGGCTCAGGTTCTTTTTAAATGTATCCGATTGTCCTTTCCATCACAATTTTAATAAGCAACGTATCAAGGAGATTGATTTGGGGGAAAAACTGAACCTCAGATGAAATAAATGGTAGACAGTTTATTAACAGTTCTTGACATGCACCGATACCCTTGCCAAGGAAATTCCTCTCCCTCTCCCTCTCCCTCTCCCTCCCTGTGGCTTGACTTGGACTCCTCCTTTAGGTCTTAATGTAGATGCCACCACTTCTGGGGAGCCTCTTACACCAGGTAACACCTGCTCTCCCTGTCCTGAGCTGCCACGAGCTTGCATGCCCCGCCATCTCTCCTGTCATCATATGTGTCACACCGCGTTATATATACTTGTGTACTTTTTCTGTCTTCCCCACTAGACAGTGAGCTCCACGAGAGCAGAGACTGCTACGTGCCCAGCATCTAGAAAAATTCCTAGCACAGGGAGGTACTCAGCAGTGTGTATTGAAAGGGTGGCTAAAGGAATGAGGAATGAATGAAGGCCGTCATGGGGGCATGAGACTGTATAGCGTGTATGGCCAGCTCCTTTTAACTAGCGGAAACAGGGGAGAGAGAGGAAGGTCCAGAGACAGGAGGTGAGTTTTCTTTGGTGCATAGAAAATTAATAGACAAAGGGGAACCAGGATCTAGGCAGCCCGGCTGTGGTCCCATGCTATTTACATTATGACCCTGCTTCCTGCTCCCCGAGAGCTCCATATTTCTTCTGTCCAAAATGATCTATGACCTCCCACCTTTGGGATAAAGTCACAAACTCCTCATGCATAGCCTTTTGAAAGTATCATCCATTTAACAGAGGGATTCTGGAGAACAACGCATCCCAGCAAAATGTCTTTTGTATAACTAGATTTAAAACTTGGACTCAGCTGATGGAGGATAGAATTTGAGGCATTTTGCATTCCCTTTGGGTGTCCTCAGATCTTTATCATGAAACCTGGCTGCTTCCTTAGGAAAGTTCGTATCAAGTGGGATTGTCATCAAGTCAGCTGATAGCTGCTCCCTGAAGTTATGGTCAAGGCTGGTGGCTGGTGGATATTTAGTATTTCCCTCACCAAGAAACTGGAGACACGGGGTTTCAGGGTCAGTGAAGCGAGTCCATGGTGTTTTCAAGGACTCAAGGTCTGGCTGTTCTGCCCTCTGTGTGCCTCTGATCTCTTCCCTCAGGTCTAGGAAAGCTGCCCCGGCCAGGAGAGTCACGTCCTTGCCCATCAGAGCTTCAAGGAGGAAGGAATGCAATGAGAGCAAAAGCTGGCTTTCTCCTTCCCAGGGAAAAATCTTCCCTCAAAACACCAGATGGACTTCTCCTTGTGTGTGTGTGTGTGTGTGTGTGTGTGTGTGTGTGTTTCAACAGAGGTCAGCTTTTATTGACTGTGTTACAAAAGAGCCAGTTTAGTCAAAAAGACCAAAGCCCATGTCATCATCAGACTCCTCAGATTCTTCTTTCTTTGCTTCCACTTTCTTCTCCTCAGCTGGGGCAGCAGCGGTGGAGGGGGCAGGACCTCCTGCTGGTGCAGCACTAGCTGCAGGGGCAGGTCCACCAGCCCCTACATTGCAGATGAGACTCCCAATGTTGACATTGGCCAGAGCCTTTGCAAACAAGCCTGGCCAGAAAGGTTCAACATTTACACCAGCTGCTTTAATGAGGGCGTTGATCTTACCCTCCGTCACCGTCACTTCATCGTCGTGCAGGATCAGGGCCGAGTAGATGCAGGCGAGCTCCGAGACAGAGGCCATGGTGAGGGTGAGTGCTGGGCGAGCGCTGCCGGGAGCGGTGCTAGTCGCCGGATGAAGTGAGGGCCTCTGTCTTCCGGCCTTAGCTTCCTCGGAAGAACCGAGCACCCTTCCGGCAGCTGGGGAAAGGGGTCTCCTTGTGTTTTATGGCCTAGACCTGGGTCACATGCTCACTGCTAGACCTATCACTGCTAAAGGGAAAGACCAGTTCCTGTGTCATGACCAGTCATGATTCATGCCTTGAGGTGGGGTACAGGCCTGTAGTACGTGGAGAAGAAGGGAGCTGCCTACCAGTATGTATGGATGAAGCACACCCATGTCTTCACACTGGCCATGGTTGTGATTAAGGACTGAAGTGTGTTCACTCTCTCCCCTTGGCAGAATTAGAAACAGACGGGCACATTAGTATGCTTCTTCCTTTTTCTAGCTTTCAGGTAGACCTGATGTTTCATCATTTACCCTCTCCACCGCTTTCTCCCCACCAGCAAAGGGTCAGGTGGTAAATATTTTCAGCTTTGTGGGCTACTTGATCTCTGTCACAAGTCCCTAGTGTTCAGCATTGTAGCATCTATAGCCATAGACAATATGTACATGATTTGACTACATTTCAGTAAGACTTTATTTATGCAAACTGGCCAGATATCAGCTTCTGTCCACAGGCCATAGTTTGGGAACTCCTGATTTAAGTCATTGATACATTCATCTCTCAGATATTTACTAAGAACCTCCTATGTTCCAGCTACTGTCTAAGTGCTGGAGATAACATAGGAATCGAAGTATACCAGGTCTGTGCCCTGAAAAACTTATGCACTGCTCAGGGAGACTCATCAGAAACAAATGACCAAGTAAAGAACATTAAGTGCAGACTGTGATGCGTGCTGTGGTGGAAGTCGAATGTGATAGACAGTTTTGAGGTTGGCAGAGCAGTGGAGATGGGCCTAGTTTAAATGGGTTGGTGAGAGGAGCATGACATTTGAGAGCTAAGGGATGAGAAGGAACTTGCTACATGAAGAAAAGGCAACAGGAACTGAAAATGCCAACACTTTAGGGCAGGACTAGGTTTGACATACTCAGGAAGCCACAGGGCGGCAAGGAAAGAAGGAACAAGGGAGAAAGAAGCAGGCAGGGGCCAGCAGGAGAGGCCTGGCAGGCCTGAGAAGAACCACGGAGTTTATGCCAAGAGCAACGTAGGATTCCACAAAGGGCTGTGGCAGAGCACCGATGTGCACTTTTAGATGGTCAACCGACTGATCCATGGGTGGCGGGGAGGGAGTAGCGAAGCAGAGAGGTCCTTTAGAAGCTATTTCAACAGCCCAAGAGGTTTATAAAGGGTTATCTCAACTCAGTTCCATTGTGGACACAGCGGGGTCCCTCTGGTTGTAAAGTTGGGCTGAGGGGAAGAAACCTGGGAACTTAGAAGCACCAGACAGGAAGTTCCAGAAAGATAAACTGGCTTCTCTATGAAGATATTCAGAAAGACACAGTTCACTTAAGGCCCTGAGACAAGGTTGCCTGGCACCTCTCCAACCCACAGCAGCTCAGGGGGGAGCTTGCACACTGCTGGGTCATGGTGGGTCCTCCTGAGAAGAGGAAGGCGTGGCAGGGCTCACAGCTGCAGCCAGGCTGGGGGCGGGGATCGGTGAGGCACCCACTCCCATCTCTGCCATTCTGCTTCGGTTAATGAGTCTCCCCCCACAGGGCTGTACTCCAAAATGACATTGGTGCAGGGGCTGGTCAAATTGTGTATGTATCCCTCACTTTGTCCCACAGAGGATTGGAGGCCACTTTCAAGAAAATACGTGTAATAAAATAGAAGAAATTAAAGATATCAAAACTAATACAAATCAGGTAAAAAATCGAGACCAGCAAGCAGAAGAGAAAGCCAAAATGCAGGTTAGCACATCCTACATCAGTGATGGCGAACCTTTTGAGCTCGGCGTGCCAGCATTTTGAAAAACCCTAACTTAACTCTGGTGCTGTGTCACATATAGAAATTTTTTGATATTTGCAACCATAGTAAAACAAAGATTTATATTTTTGATATGTATTTTTATATTTAAATGCCATTTAACAAAGAAAAATCAGCCAAAAAAATGAGTTCGCGTGTCAGAGGTGTCACAGGTTCGCCATCACTGTCCTACATGGTTGCCATCACTGATAGGTCGGGAAACCCCATCTGTGCACTGATTCCTACTGTCTATGTACATCCCCTCCAGCATTATTTACTCCCACCCTGGGGCCTTGCCTGCCAGCTATGCGGTGATCTCCACGCACCTGTGCAGTGCCCATGAGGAGGGCCCCTGTCTCCCCGCCTGCCTCTGAGGTGACCTCAGAAATGGTGCTTCTCCTTCTCTGGGCACGGAGGAGACACTGCGACTGGTATTCACAATTTTCTACTCAATTGCTTTCTTCTGGGCTTGGTTTAGCTTAATGATTTCCCAATCAGATTTGAATTTCTTCACATTACTAAAGTCAAAATGCTAACCAGCAAGGCAAACGGAACCAAACGCTGAGATTTCCATCCTGAAGTGACAGGGGAAGGCAGCTGGGCTCCCGGCCAGAGGTGCTGGGAGTAGATCGAGGCCAGAGGGAAGCTAACTAGGGACTCAGAGATGGAAACAAGGCCGTGGGGGCCAGCTTGGCTCCTGCTTGGGTTTAAGGCTAAATGCTCATCAAGCCGGACCCAAGAGCTCAATATTCTGCTCAGGCATAGACCACTGTGGGCAAAGCCTTCCCCCTCTTCTCCCTCCCCAGCCAAGTGGCATTGGCTAGTTAATCAGGAAAGAGTTGACCTCTAGGCTGGAGGGGGTCAGAGGAGAGAGACGCTGTGGCTGACAGCTGACTGCCAGAGGACTCGTCTCTGGCTAAGTCTATCTCATATTCACCCCTCTCTCTGCCCACTTCCCCTCCAACCCTTTCCCTCCCTCCTCCATCCTCCCATGGACCCGTGTGGCTCTGCCCTGCCTTTGTCTTTAGGCCATCGGTGTCTCCATCTTGGGTCCTTCTGACCAGGCTGTTCCCGAGAGTGTCCCCTCTCTGGCTCAGCACCCACAGACTCTCAGAACACTTCTTTGGTCAACTGTCTCCATAAGCAGCCCAGGCAGGAGGTGTCACTCAGCTGCCCAGGCCCTACCTCCTATCCCTCCAAGCCTCCCCCCCACCCCCACCCCCCCAGCACGATATCATCTCAGGCAGTCACAGTGGACTCTTCTCAGCTTGCAGCCCTAGCAGACTGGTCCAGACGTGCCATCAGCCTCACCTGTACCAGGTCAGACGACACCTCCCTCAGCTGAACCTGGTGGGGATGGCAGGGCTCCATCACGAGAGGTAGCCTGGGCACCTGACGGAGGGTGACCAGCTCCTCCAAGATGCTGGGAACCCCCTCAGGCCTGGGGGAATCAGAAGGGTTGGTCACCCTGCAAGAGAATGGGACTTAAATTATAAGAATCAGCTTCAGTGCCAGCTCTGCTTCGTGCCACCCATGTAACCACAGGCAACACACGTCTCCCTCTCCATAAACTAAGGACTGTAATCCCTTCCCTGCCTACCTCGCAGGACTGTTCGAAGGGTCACATCGGATAATGGATGTGAAAGTACTTAAGGAACACTAAAGCACTGGGCAGATGTAAGAGGGGTTTTATTACCTAGTGTTTATGACCTGGAGGCCAGAGTATTAACAATTTCAATTAATCAAATAAATGGAAAAATAAATTGGTTTTATGGAAGCAGATTCCCGCACCTTGCCAAGGGTTCAGGGCTGGGGCAAGGGAAGGGAAAGGAACTCATTGTTGCACTGGGCTCAACCTAAGTAGGGGCTCCCTCCAGCCCACCCTCAGCTCCAGGAGCCCAGACACACCTGCCCGGGACCCACAAGCTCGGCCCCAGGATGGGGTCTCAGCAAGATCCGTTCTCAGCCACAGAGAAACCAAAGGCACTTTATTCGTCATTGTCCATGCTGTGGTTAAGGAAAGCCGCCAAGTGTCAGCCGAGCGCCATTGGCCTGATTTACAGGGGACTTCACAAGCGGCTGAGTGCTTCCCCTTGAACACTGGTGTGTGCTCACGGTATCCCAGACATGCTCAGGAAGCAGCATCCCGAAGACCCGATGCAGGAGGAGGTGAAAGCCTAAACAGCTCCTAGAGCAGCGGTTCTCAACCTTCTGGCCCTTTAAATACAGTTCCTCATGTTGTGACCCAACCATAAAATTATTTTCGTTGCTACTTCATAACTGTAATGTTGCTACTGTTACGAATCGTAATGTAAATATCTGATATGCAGGATGGTCTTAGGTGACCCGTGTGAAAGGGTCGTTCGACCACCAAAGGGGTCAAGACCCACAGGTTGAGAACCGCTGTAGAGGGTCCTGGTCCTCTCCCCCTCAGCAGATTTACTCTGGACCTTGTCCCAGATGCAGATGGGCGTGTCGTCCTAAGCAAGGGCAGGCGCTGTGCTGGGGTGTGAGTCCTGATGCTTGATCTTGAATACAGACATGGCTATAATGAGCTGCTCCCTCTTCCCCATACCTGAAGGCAGGTCATGGTTGGGGCATAAACGTTAAACTCACTTTGACAGATCACCTGGGGCCCCTCTGAAGGACTTTCTCCTCTAGGTGAGGAGACAGGTAGAGGAATGGCTGCACATAAACAGTTCTAATATAGGGCCGTCTGAGTGCACGGTAAGAACTATTCATGCCAAAACGGACTTAGGCAGGGCAAGTGAGAATCTCATCAATAATTTAGGAGCAAGTGTGCTGGGGACAACTGGCGATGCAGATCATCGGTCCTTGTACAATCAGGAATAGATTGTACCCAGCACTTCGGACGTAATAAATAGACTGTTCTTTCTTTCTCTCTCTAAAGCAAGGGGGTGGAGGGGGGGGAGGGGGGGACGTCCAGCCCGCAAAATCTTTTGGTGTGGCCCCGGCAAGGCATTAGGGGTGAGTTAATTCAATGTTTGACTAAATATAGCAGGCTGATTTCTAAGTTGATAATTTTATATGTCCCGCAAATGATGCTATAAATATCCAAATGGCCCTAGGCAGAAAAAAAGGTTTCCCACCCCTGCTCTAAAGAAAGCTTTTGAAATGGAGAAGAACCAGAACTATTGACTATCCCACACTGTCTTTGTGAAGATTTGTGCAATCCGTGTAACTGACAACAGATTAACATGCATGAGAAATAAAGTGTTTCTATGAATCAGTGGCTCTTGACTGAGGGTGATTTGGTGATGCCTGGAGGCATGCTTGTCACACCTGGGCTAGGAAGGGGGATTTGCTCATGGCCTCTGGTGAGAAGAGGCCAGGGATGCTGCTAAAAGTCCTCCGATTGCAGAACAGTCCTCCACGAGGAAGAACCATCCGTCCAAAATGTCAATAGCGATGCTGTTATGAAACCCAGCCATAAATCAACATGAAAAAAGATCAATTCAATAGAAAAATGGACAAAAGATTTGGAGAGGTAAGATAAGGAAGTGGGAACAGAAATGGTCCCGGAGCAGGGAACCCTGCCCTACATCACTGGTTATTGGGGGAATGCAAATGAAAGCAAAACGAAGGGGCCATTTCCCACTGTCCAGTCGGCAGGAATTAAACAGTGCGAGAGTAGGTCTGGTGCTGGTCAGGTTATAGAGTAATGGGAGCTCATGCTAATGCAGGTCCAACCACTTTGGAGAGCGATTTGACAATACCTGGTTAAATGGAAGACACACCTAACCAAGCCGAGCAGTGTTACCCTAGAGAAATCACCCTCTAGGTACAGAGAGAAATACAAGCAAGAAAGCTAAAGGCAGCCCCTCCAGAAGTGAAATATTAGCACAGCCTAACAGTCCATCGAAGGGAAGGCGATGATGAAACGATTGAGCATGCATCAATGTGGTTAAATAGTGAAAACGGGAGGAAAGAAAAAGGTACCAATGGATCCTGAAGATAGTCTTTATGCTTATCTAAACTGGCAAACCAAACTGTTGCCAAGGCTGATATTTACTATCACACATGTACTAAAAGCGTCAAATCTAGCGTGGGAATATTCATTTCTCTCTGGGGAAGGCAGGAATAATATCTAGGAGGGTTTCTGTTATATTTATAATGTTTCATTTCCCAAGATGGGTGGTGGATATTTGCTCTGTTTATTCTCTATATTTTTCTCTATTGTTCTCTGTATTTATTAATACAAAGAAAATGAAATGCCACAGAAAAACAGCAGGGTCTTCTGAATGTCTAGTGGTCCCATGGGACTCAGATTGGAGCAGGGTATCTGAGAGAGGTCCTGAGGGGAGAGCTGCTGTCCATCTTGCTCTGCAGCCCTCCCATGACCATGGCTCATCTATGCAAACATGGGCCACGAAGCCCATATTTTACCTTCATGAGTCATACAGTCCCTCTGAGGATTGGGATCTGCATGGTTTTGGAAGTTCTCAGTTTCAGACTCTGAAAGCGAAATTTTTTTTTCTGGAAGAAGATCATTCCATAGTCACCTTTAAGATCTAAGAGGCAGATGTTTGTGATAATCCCTGGGGACAGTGGCGACAGCTGGAGTGGGCCCATCGTGGGCACAGGCAGTGCAGATGGCTGAAAGCGGGAGGGGAGGGAATGGGAGTGTTCCCAGAGATGGCAGCTGTGTGCTTCGAGGTAGGCCAGTTCCTGGAAAGCATAGAACAGGTATATGGACAGTGCCGACCACTCCTATGGGGTCTCTGTAAGCGGGTCCTGTGATTTTCTTGGGAGTGCTCATGGGTATTTTCCCCTCACACTGACCAGCCTCAGTTCATGCAGATAGCTGAACATGGAATAATAAGGTGTGATCTACAGATAAACCTGAAATTCAGGATCCTACCATTACTTGGATCTGAAGTCAGGAGCTCCCCACCCTCAGTTTAAGAACGTTTCTACTCATGGCCGGGAGTGGGATGTGATAAGGTTCATAGACTCACTGAGTGTCCCATCCCTTACCATGCTTGGGGGAGCCAAAGTGGCCTAGATTCTGAAGACAGCTAGAGCTCTGCTTGCCACTGCCTGACATGGAAGCCACACTGCCGAGGTGGGGCCCTGGCAATAGGATGCACAGAGACCTTTGCCCTGAAAGCCAGGAGTCTGTCAGGTTGATCGTGTAAGGGTGTCTCTGAGGCCTTCTGGGCAGTGAGCCAATTGGGGTAAGTGATTCCATACAAGGTCATGGGTGAGGAAGCCACAGTCAACAAGGGTGGCAAGTGGCTGCCGGCCAAAACCTGCTAATATATGCGAATAGCAAGCCCATCCATCTCTTGGCTGGTGTGAAATGAACACATTGCTCAATATGGTCAATTGGCACTGGATTTTCCAGCTTCAGAGAAGGAACAGAGCACAGTCTCCAGCCCCTGCCAAAGAAGATACCAGAAATCTATCCCATGCAATGTCTCCTGTAACCTGGAACTTGGCCTCAATGAACACCTCAACTGAACTGACTGGGAAGTCTTGGGAGATTGCTGGTAAATCCCTTGGTGAGGGGTCACAGTGGTGGTGGGGTGTTTACTTTTTATTTTCCATGTCCACCCAGCACACATCTGAATGATTGAGATGAATTTATGTGAAGGAATTTGAATGAAACAAAACATCCTTTTGTTTTTCTATATGTTCAAAGTTTGTCTTGCCAAAGAGCTTATATACTTCCAAAGACCAGAAACCTCTCTGGACACACAGAAGACTTTTAGAAACATTTATAAAATTGGCACAAAGAGGACCTCTGCAACCTTCACAATGTTTCATACTACGTAAAATAAATGAACTATCCTCAAAACATAGATGTTTATGGGTATGTTCTATCAGTAGGAGCTGGGCTATGACTGGGTTTAAGGTCTGATCATAGGCTTCAGGGAGCTTTCATTCATTCAGAAAATATTTACCTAGCACCTACTATGTGATAAATATGCCTCTAGTTACTGGTAATGTGTCAGTGGAAGAACAAAGATTCTAGATGAAGGTCTCATTTCAGTAAGAGATGAACATGCACAAATAAACCATATAAAACAAAACACAATAACAAATGGTAGAGTTTAGACAGTGATGACTATTGTGAAAAATATCCAAAGGATCGTATGTAGAGGGTGACTGGGGCCCAGACATAGTCCCTGCCATCCTAGCTCATATACTCTAGCTGGGACTAGGATAATGGGAAGATGCTCTAATTGACTCAGCTGGAGGGGTGACCCTGAGGTAGTAGCCTAAGGTGTTATATACCATCTCCAAAAGTGGTGAACTCTAGTTTAACCTGAACATGTACTACTTACTACCCAGGGGAGGTCAATCTGGTGGGTGGGCCAGGGTAGATGGGTGGATGGATTGAAAAATCTGGCCCTGATATTTTAGAGCTCCTCCCATCAAGAAATGTAATCTCTTTCTGCACTGGGATGGCTGATAGAATGTGTTTGTTGGAAGAGATACTGGGTAAGTTCCAGAGCCAGGATTTCAAGAGGTCATGAATCTTCTGTTTGGACACTCCTGGAATCTTGAGACAGCCACATGCTGAAGAAGCTCAGTCTGGCCTCTTCCAGTAAGAGAGACCACATGGGGGGGAGAGGGAGAGGCCATGAGAGGATGAGCGGCCATTCCAGCCACCCTACCTGAGGCCCCAGACATGTGGGTGGAGCCATCTGGGATGCCCCAACCTTTATTGTAGTAACCTGAATGAAGCTAGGCAAGACCCAGCCAACCCACAGAATCAAGAGAAACAGTAAGCTAGGAAGTGGTGATGCAACAATAACTAACAAAGAAGGTAGCCCTGAAAGACACACATGCAGCAGAGGCACGGTTCTCTGGGGCCAGTCAGTTCATAAATATGCTAATCAGATTTTGTTCAGGACAGAGGTTCACAGCAGCCCAAGGCTCAGGCCTGGGAAAGTGGGCCCAAAACTTGAAGTGCCAAGACTCATTCCTGACCCCTCTCTCTGAGTCCTAATGGGCTCAACGACTAGGTGGGAAAGCGTCAAAGGAATTAGGCTTCAGCAGCACTGAGTAAGGGCAGACCTCTTGGGAGAAAGACCACATTTAGAAGAAGGTCAATAAAAGGGCACAAGAGTCAGATGCCCAAAGGGTGGGTCAGCTACTAAGAGTTTTAGGAGTTTAGAGAAGGGATGGATCACTCGGGTGATAAACACTTAGTGAAGGAGCAAGTGGACAGCCTCATGAGGAGGTGGAGATTTGAATGAATGAAGAGTTGGACTGCAACCAACAGAAGTGGATAGAAGTGATGGAGAGGGCACTGAGGAAGGGGGAAGATGGGATGGGAGAAAAGGAGAGAGGGCAAGATCCAGCTTGCCAGGGGAAGACAAGCAGACCCAAATGGCTAAGAGAGGGCCCATCTAGATGATCAGGAAATAAAGGCTACTTGTGAATGCTAAGATAAGTAACTTTGCTTCTAGGTCGTGCCACATGAGAGACCCTCTCGGTTTTTGAGTAAGGAAATGATATGTGCTTTAAAGATAAATGTTTAAATGGATGGATGGATGGACAGATGGGTGGGCGGATAAATGGATAGGTGGATGGATGGATATGCATCAATAAGGATAGGCATATATGTACCTTAAACAAAGATATAAATCAGTGGATGAAAGGATAGATGGATGAATATGTATCTATGAATACACACAGATACGCACTTTAAAGATAAAGATCTGAATGGGTACATGAATGAATGCATGTGTGGATAGATGCATGGGTAGATGGATGACTGGATGAATATGTGGCCAAAGGAAGAGCCCGAGGAAGTCAATTAAGTCTTCTGGGGAGCAGCTCTGACACTTCATTCATCATGGCTGCTGCTCTCCACTGCCCCACTCCCCAGGGCCCATCCCATCGGCCCCTTCCTGCAGGCTCGCCTGAGTGTTGTGAAATGGTTTAGGAGAGAGTGTCATGAGGGTGACAGGAGCTCATCGATCCCAGCCAGGCTCCAGCTCCTCTGGGAGCAGATCACAGCAGCACGGGATGAAGGATGGAAGACTGGAGACCCAGGCATGTCACTCTTCTGTGAGCCTTGGAGGCCCCACCTCCAGAGTTTTGGCAAAGGGGGCTCCCAACCGCCTTGCCTCCTCACAGCATTGAGCACAGTGCCAGGCACATAGTAAATGCTCAGTGAAAATTTGATGAGTTCCCTGGATGGGACAAAGAAACAGTCTATGTGTAACTGACACTATCCCCTTGTTAGAGAGAAAGACAGAGTGAGTTGAACAGTCTGTAACCTGACCTTCAAGGGAAGACATAAATCAGACCTCATCAGCTTTCAGGGAAATAAATTCTATGAAATGAGCCTGCCATCTGCCTTTTGTGATATAAATCAAGCTTCTATGGGCTCTTTTTTTTGCCTACACGCCGAAGTCCATATTCCTTAGCAAAATATGCACAGTCCCCCACAATATGACCTTAAAGTTTTAAAATATTCATATGGTCATTCATTTATTGATTGCTAACTATGTGTAAGAGACTCTATCAAGCCTTGGAACCCTGAGATGAATGAGATACATTCCCTTCCCTCACGGAGAATACTCTCTATTGGGGAAACTGGTGCTTGTGCATCTCCTATTCATATTACAGCACAATGACTAAGAAGGTAGGCCCATCCTCATGGCCCAGGTAACACAGAGGAGGAAGGGGTGAGGGATTCACTCGCCTGTGGGTCAGGGAAGGTGTTGTTTCATATTTAAGCTTATTCTTGAAGGTTAAGTGGAAGTTTCCAAGGCCAAAAAGAAGGGCAGGACACTTCAGGTGAGGGAACAGTCTTAGTTAAGACCTTCGGTTACAAGTTAAGAAAGTTGAAGTGAAATAGCAAATTCAATATCTAGAGATCTGCCCTGTGAATTCAGAGGTTGGTTGCACAAGTCTAATGCTTTGTAAGCTGCAAAGTGGGGGCAAATGATAGGGCTTATCACAGAGGATGCTCTTGATCTGCATGGTGACTGATTGGCCAATTGGGCACAACTCAGTGGGACAGACCATAGCACCTCCCTGAACCCATGACACGCTAATAGCCAGCCTACCCAAGTGAGTCATTAATTTGAGGTTTCCCCCTCGAATGGATGGATGGATGGATGGATGGATGGATATGCACCCAGGTACCCATTTGACTTTCATTTGACTGTGAAAGGAATGATGGAAGTTATAGGTAAGGGAGGAGGTCAGACAGACTTGGGACTGAAGGATGATGGTCACTATCATTTGAAGCCATCAAAAATAAGAATCACTTGGTGGTGATCAAGTGATCTAATGAAAGAAAGGTCGTTTGGGTACCATTTGTAATTTTTTAGAATAAAGACACTAACATCAAAGCATTCATCAACAATGAACTAAGTATCGACTGTTTGTGAAAACCTGTGCTAAGCAGAATGAGGGCGATAGAGGCAAAACATTGCATAGACCCTCCCCTCAAGGAGTCTGAGATTTATAACAAAGTCTAACGATACTGTTGATAAGAACTAGGTCCAAACCCACCCTCAAATGCATTCATTTCCTCCACTCCTTTCCATCTAGCTAAATGGTGCCTCCATTCACCAAATTGCTCCGGCCCCAATCTGAAATTTAATTCCACTCTTTCCCTCACCCTCCCCTCCCGCATCTAGTCCATCAAGGAGACCTGTTGGCTCTTTCTGCCAAGGAGATCCCAGTCCTGTAGCTCCTCACCTCTCCACACCCACCACTGTCATCTCTGCCTGGAGTGCTGCTTCCATACTCAACTTCTCACGATCCAGCAGCCAGATTGACCTGCAGATCAGACCATGATACCCCCTCCTCTCAGCTCCTCCCCTACAGAGTTTCCCTTCATGCTCAGACCAAAATCCAAACTTTTTGCAGGGGCCACTGAGGCTACTAAGTTCATACCACTTTACCCCTGCCCATTTTTAAAAAAATATTTTTTATTGATTTCAGAGAGGAAGAGAGAGGCAGAGAGAGAAATATCAATGATGAGAGAGAATCATTGATCGACTGCCTCCTGCATGCCCTCTACTGGGGATGAAGCCCACAACTTGGGCATGTGCCCTGACTGGGAATCGAACAGTTGACTTGCTGGTTCGTGGGTTGACACTCAACCACTGAGCCACTCCGGCTGGGCCACCCCTGCCCATCTTTTAACCACTGCTCTCACCCTCATCCACTACACTCCAGCCATTCTTCTCTCTCCCACCAGACTTACTCCCACCCCAGGGCTTGGCTTTGCTGTTCCCTCTGCTATACCCACTCTTCCCCCAGAGCTCCACAAGCTCACTCCCTTCCCACATCCACACTCTGTTTCTCTGAGGGCCACTGCTGAAATAGCCACACACACCTCTTTCCTCACCCAGCTGTTTTTCAGAGCAATGACACAGTGCATACAGCGGACACTCTCTGGTGTTTGAATGAATTCATGCAAGAGAAATACCAGGGAAATGGGAAACATCTGCCGGGGTTGGGTTCTGGGAGATGAATATGATCTCGCCAGGTGGACGAAGAATGAGGACATTCTAAGCAGAAGGAATAAGACAAAGCAAGGCAGAAAGATGCAGAGGAACATGGCACATGTAAGGGAGTGGCGGCAACTCAGTGAGAAGGCTCAGGGGTGCCTAGGAGACAGTGGTGGGATGCAAGGCAGGGCAGATCTCAAGGGCTCTGTGCATCGTGCCAGGCAGTGGGTGGGCAGCTGCAGGAAGACATCTCAGACAGTGGCTGGCTACTGCAAGGGGTGGCAAAGGGAATCCTGGAGGTAGAGTTGCTGAGCCTAGAACGGAAAGACCTTTGGGTTCAAGGTGGCTCAGAAGAGCTGGCAAACCTTCCTATTATGACTGCTGTAATTCAACAAGTGACAGGACTCCACTGCCCACACCCTCTCCCAGGTCTGCATATCTCTGTCATTCAATTGACCAAAGACTTTGTTCTGTGTCTTTAGTTCAGATTCTTCAGACAAAAAGATATGTGATTGACTCACGTTTTCTCTGCTAAGAGAGTCCATGCTTTATAGGCCAGCAGGCAGCCAGGATGGGTCTCTCCTGAGTCCCATGTTCCTGTCTGATTCGATCAGATGCAGCCTGGCTACAAAGAAGTTCACAGCCATGAACTTAGCTGCTTAGCCCTCCTGCCCCCAGCAGGGACCATGTGGGGCGGTTCCTTCTGTAGGAGTAGGAAGACCCACCACCCGAGGGCTGTCTGGGACTGCATACATAGCCAAAAAACACAGTAATCCTAAAATTAAAAGCAAAGTAGCAATCGTCTCAATTCTTCCAAGTATTTGCTGAGCTTGGGAGAGTCCCCATGTACTCTCAACTTCAAGTTCCTCCTTTAGTGTAACCAGTGAGGCTCCTGCAGAGGCAGGCATAGAGGAGGCGGGCCCTGAGTGTGCAACGCCTCAGTATGCCCACGGGCACTGCCGGGAGGGCAGGGAAGCTGCTCCTGGCTCCGAGAGAGCTCCGCCAGCACTGGCTTCAACAGTAAGGGCCTTTGGGAGTTCACAGAACAGGGAGTCGAGAGTGAAGCTGGGCCCCAGGTTGTGACAGTCAGCTCTCTCCACTCCACCAAGAGCCCACGCCCTATGTTCTCTCTGCTCAGGGGTCAGCAACCCTCAGCGCCGGTTTCATCTTCATGCTGGTAGCAGGGTGGCCGCTGCAATTCTGGGTGTCTACAACATCCAGGGAAGAAGAGGAACTTCTCCTGTGACTCTTAGAAAAGAGGAGAGATTTCCCAAAAGATTGCTTGAACGAGAACTGGTCACATGACCCTTCCCATTGCCAAGGGGAATGAGATTGACTGTAGATCAGTCCAGGGGTGGGGCCATCTTCCTCTGAAATGGCGGCTCTGCTGGGGAGGGAGGGATATCTGAACAGGTTCTGGGCTCTCTGGGAAGGAAGGTGGGACGTGCGTGGGTACTGGGAAGGAAGCCCACGAGTGTCCCCTCCACCTCTAAAGATCATCCCGGAAAACAACAGAGACAAAGCCATGAAGACAGATATGGCACAGGAAGTAAAGCGGTGACGCTGGGTGGCTTGCTGGCACCTCGAGGTGTAAATGGCAGGCAGTGCTCCTCAGGGGCATCAATGCCCTTCTCTACCCTTGGATATGCCTGTTTGCAGAAAGACGCCCAATAACAAAGATGATTAATTCAAGCAGGATTTTGTACTTTCTGTGGCTTTCCGCCCACCCAGGGACCACCGGCAGAGATCTTTATCTCTAAAATTGAGGGCTCGGTCCCCTTAAATCACCATTCTAAAAACTCGCTGGACACGGTGGAGAAATCAACGCCACCCAACCCGTCGAAAACTGACCAGTGGATTAATGAGGCAGGACAGACCTTCCTAATAGAGGTTTTATTTTTTCAATTCTGAGGCTTTGCTCAAAAATCTCAGTTAATTGGATTGCTGGCTTGGCCATAGAGACACAGGCTTTACAATGAAAGCAAAAGGCAGACAGAGACGAGGCAGCGTGTGTTGCGTCCGGCAGCTCCGTGCCTTTATCCAGTTAATCTCAGCGCAACTGCACAGCTTCTGCACCGGCATCAGCCCAGCCGCACCTGTCGGGGAGCTGGAGCAACACTGCTCTCCAAAGTAAGGCAGTGTCAGGCCTAATACCCTTGATTTGGACCTGAGCCATCTAATCTCTTAAAGAAGATTACGGTTCCAGGGTTAGGTCTGCCCGTCTGCCGCCACATGCTGGGCTTCACTCTCCAAATGGAGTCAGTGGAAGAAAGCCCTGGATTTCTCCTGACTACAGCATCCAAGAACTGAGGCAGATGGCTAGGATCGGGGAGCCTGGGCCCAGCACCCCACCCATCTAGATCACCACGTATGGCCTTGGACAGCTCACTTTTCTCCCTGGCCTTGGTTTTCCAGTGTCAAAGTGATGGGTTCTGCCAGATGGTCTCTGCGGTCCCTTGAAGTTCGGCTTCTCTCTGGTTCTTTGGTTGGGAGCTGTGGCTACAGGATTAAGCATTTTCTCACTCAGCATGGGCACACCCTGGAGGGTCTGGGTGGACTCACTCAGAGCAGACTGATAAAGACAGGAGGAGGGGAAGGTCAAAATGTGCCTTTTGCACTTAGTGAAAAGTGCCCCAGGGATGCGCTGGAGGCCAGACCCGGGGGAGAGCTCTGTGATGCATTTTGTGGAAACTCAAATGCCGGAAACAGAAGGAGCCAGGATTGGGACTGTGGAGGCCTGGATCGAATTCTCACTTCTGATGTGCTGTTGTCCTGTGAGCAGACATTTCCTTCTAGGCCTCGGTTTCATCTACCATCGACGAGAAAAGCCGTATCTGTATCACAGGGTGGATTAGAGCTCCAGATAGGTATGTAAAATGCCTGATGAAGGGCAAATACTGTAACACTAGCGGGAGTATCACTACCTGCCACTGCCCAGAAAGTCCGAGCTCTGGGCAGCAGAGCAACCTGATCATGTTAAGTAGCACAAACCCAGAGAGTTTAAGCTTTGGACTTAAGCTTCGAGGTGTGAGGGGCAGCTGGCTGTGCAACTGTGGGTCCATCTGGCTCCAGAGTTACCATCCCCTTGAGCTGCCTCCCTGTAACAGCTCTTCTTTGAGCCCACTGGCCCGAGCTGGCCTCCACCAAGCCTGTGGCTCTCCCTCCCAGCAGCTGGAACGTGCTGCAGTATGCAGGGCAGTTGACTGAACCCTAAGGGAGGGCAGAGAATGAGCAAAGAGAGCAACACTGAGACTCAGCTACTCCTTGCTTTCAGCAGGGGGTCCACACGCCCCTGAAGCAGCCACCCAGCCCAGCCCCTTGCCTGATGCCTACCTCCCAGCTTCTGGATTAACTCCAGATACATGATACCACCTCATCCAGAAGCGGCCTCATGGTATTTCAACCCCTGGAGGCCGAGCTTGGAGAGTCCCATTCCTATAGGCACCCCGCCCCCCCACAAACACACACACACACACACACACACACACACACACACACGCTCACAGACTCCAGCTCTGGTCTGAGAGGCTCCTGGTCCCCAAGCAGTTGGTGCCAGGAATGATGTCCCCTTTCAGGCAAGACCCTCTCTAACACACAAGGGCCTGCCTTGCCCTCTCCTGGGCATGGCCCTTCAGGACAGAGCCATGTTTCCATGCTAACGCAGCAGTGACAGCAGCCATCTTGCACAGTGGTCTTTCTGTCTGCTTTCTTCCAGGAGGAGAAGGTGGGGCCAATGACAAGGGATGGGGAGGGCAGCTAGAAGGAAGCCGGGAAACCCCTGGGCCTCCCTCTTCTCACTCAGTCACTTCACAAGCATCCCTGAGCACCTGTTATAATACCAGGTCTGCACTGGGCATGTGCACAAGAATGGCTACTAGAAAAAAACGTGCTCTGAGAGCAGGTCAGACTAGGAGCACAGAGGAAGAAGATAGGAGGGCATTTGGCCCAGGCAAGTGAGAGAGGGTTTCACAAAGGAGTGAACTTTGACCTGGATCTCAGAGAATGCCGCTGACTCTCCTGAGAATAGCAACTGCCCCTCTTTGAGTCACAGGGGGAGAAATCCTTAAATCACCTTGGGTTGGTGCCGCTGCCCTGAGATAAACCCCGAAGATTCTGACAAAACGGGAACAAACTACTAAAAGGAGCCCCAGGAAGGTGAACATCCAAACCCGAATCCAAGATTTTAAGATCTTCCTGGGGCGCGGTGGGGGGCAGGCAGGAGGTGCACAGCCCTGGGTAGGACACAGTCGATAACAGCCAAGACCAGCTTCTATTTGTAAAATATCTGCTCTGCTCCTGGGAATATCCTCTGAGGGAAATTGGTCATCGATTGCTAGGAAACCAGCCATCCCTGCTGGGTGTCTGCTCCCTGCCAGGTTTGCACGTGTTTTTTCCCGGCTCCTGCCTTCTCTCCTCTCAGCATGAACACGCAAACTACCAACATATGTTCCAGCTGACGCCCCACGTCTTTCTGAATAAAAACGCCGGCGTGTAAGGACAATGTCTTGCAAACTGCGGCTCTCCAAACCGTGTGGACCATGGAGTCCCCGAGTTCCCACATTTTGCTCTGTCTGCTTCTGTTTCCAGAGCTGATGGTGAAAGCAAACAACTCTTGGCCTCACTGAGAACCCCAGCATGAGAAGTGGGCCTGCCTTGCTGCAGGTGGGAATGAATCGTATAAAGGTTGCATTGCACAGTAAGGAGCTAAGCTCAGTGAGCACCTTCAAGTGCTATCAGTTCCCTCTCTTTAATTGGTCTTTAAGACCCAAGTGTGACGCCAAGCATGCACACACCTGCATGGGCGTGTGCTGTTCCTTCAGGACCCCCTGGTGTAGCCAGAATTAGACTTTGGCCATGACCTACATACATCAATTCTAATGTTGTCGCTCAGAGTAGGGAAACGGAAAGGATTCTTATCAGTAAATGAGTATTTGACCTGGTATCTGACACCAATACAATCATTATGAAACTCCCTCTGGTCCATGGCATGGCAAAACCCTATGACTCAGGAAGCAGAAATACCTGGCCCCTGGAAATGTTGCCTGCCCACCAATGCGCCATCTACTGCATATCAGGAGAGTTTGGTATTTGGGAAGGACTGTGGGCTTTGGAATTAGATAAATCTGGGTCCAAATTGCAATCCTGCTGACTTCTGACAGATATTTTCAGATACTTAAGCCTCAGTTTCTTCACTTCTGAAATAGAAATCATAGGACCAGCCCGACTGGTGTGGCTCAGTGGTTGAGTATTGACCTATGAACCAGGAGGTCTCAGTTTGATCCCCAGTCAGTGCACATGCCCGGGTTGCCAGCTCGCTTGATCCCCAGTAGGGGGCATGCAAGAGGCAGCCAATCAGTTATTCTCTCATCATTAATGTTTCTATCTCTCTCTCTCCCTCTCCCTTCCTCTCTGAAACCAATCAAATATATTTTAAAAGATAAATAATGGGATCTATCTTGCAGAGTTATTATGAAGACCACAGGATAACTCATGTAGTCCCCGAGCAGTGCCCCCATCCAAGGGTACTCAGTGTATGTGCCGCTTTCTCCTGTCCTTCTGACCTCCTTATGGGCAGCCTCTCTCCATCCTCTGTCATATCGACTGCTTCTTTCACCCTGAGAGTGCTCGCTAGGATACAGTTAAAACACATCTTAGAGAACTTCTGATCCCTCTGAGCTCCTCCTTCCGGAGCCTCATGCCACAGACTGAACTTTGAACTCTACCTTCCAAATGGTCTTTAGGATATTTCTGCCCAAACCCGACGATCACAAATGCTAATTTTCTGTATCTAAGACTTGCCATCACATGCATTAATCAGCTCACGAATCCTCTGGGGCCTTGCCTGCTTCCAGAGTAGCAGTTCCCTTAGTCACTTCCTCTCCTGTCGGAGAAAGAACTTGGTCTCCAAGGTGATTCCTGTTCTCTGATGTGGGGAGGACGTCAGCGTTACACAAATGGTGTGCTTGCTATCGATCTGTTTTCTCTGATTTTAAGATTTCTGTGAGAAACTGGTTGGGGTTTTATTTTTAGCAAATGGATGATTCCTTCTGCCTGTACACATGTCCATCTGTCTTTCTGTTGGACACAGCCACCCCAGATGCCAAGGAAAGCTTGCTTTGCCTTGTCTAGACAGGCCTATCCATCTTAAGAGCTTCGTGCTGAGGAAATGGTTGCAGGCCTTTGGTACTGTGATCTTTAATGGTCATATTTTTTACACATGAAGCCATGGAGTCATTTGTAGTCAACACCTTGAGTTGGAATTTTACTGAATAATTCACTGTTCCCCGTGCTATGTCTTATGCTTCCCTGCCTCTGTTCATGTTGTTCTTTCTGCCCAAAATGTCATTTCTCATACATTCATGCCTTTGATGAAAAATATGTATTTACAAGCCTATTATAGGGTAGGTGCCATGCTGTGTGTTGGGAATTCACTGGTGGGCAAAACAGAGTCTGTCCCTTACATGTTATCTTAAGAGCAATAAGGAAACACTGAGCCATCTTCGGGCAGGCACTGAAGATGACTGGATGATCAGAGAGGAAAGAGCATTTTGGCTGCAGGGTGAAGAATAGACGGAAGAGGACAGGTGTGAGTATGGGGATTTCTGCTTTTGCCCATGATAGAAAAACTGACACTAGAGTCACCCTCGGCCATAAGTCACTACATACTTGGACTGTGTCTATAAGCAAACTGCTGTCTGGGAGTGGTGAGGGACAGCACAAGACCATGGTCCCTGAAACAGAAAATCAGATTCCCCAGGTCTCCATCGGGGACAGTTCCCTAACTGTGAAGCGGGGAGGCGGAGCCCAGATAGAGCACGATGCTCCCGTGGGCCTGGGGAGACAGGTTTTGGAACTGCTGAGGCGACTGAGATCTGTGAGGCAAGTGGTCACAGAGGAGGGAGCTGTGCAGAGGGGGTCCCCAGAACTCTGTGGCAGGAGGAATGGGCTGCACATGCATAGGGCAGGGCTGCGCAAAGCCTACCAGGAGGCGCTGTTACAAGGGTGAAAGTGGACCAGAAATGCTAGAGGTCGAGGAGTTCTGGGAGGTGTTGGAATTCTGGCCCAACCAGAGTGTAGACGTCTTTTTAGCACCTGGGGATCCAGTAAGGACATCAGAAAAGGCCATGCCTTAGAGTAACAACCATGTCCTGTAGCAGGGTCCCCAAATAGTGGCTCCTATAATAATCAATTTATAATCACAAGAATAATGTATAAAGCATAGCCACCTCTGTTAGTAAATAAAGTTTTAGTGGGACACATTCGTGCCCATTCCTGTGCATTCAGGCTGTAATGGCAGAGTTGGTTATTTGCTACAAAGACGATATTGGCCAACAAGCCTAAAAATAGTTACTGTCTGGCCCTTATGAAAACGTTTTCTGAACGTGACCCTAGCATAAAGATTACTCTAGACCGGCTCTACTAAAGCCTAAAAATAAGCCTCAACAACATCCACAGCGGATTTTGAAATTTAAGTCTTAGGAAGTTACAAGAGCTTAGAAGCAGACATGAGAGCCAGAAAGACCTGGATTTGATCTTCAAATCTGCCTCTTCCTGATAATCTGAGAAATGGAGAGATTAAGAGGTAGTCCGCAGCGTCTTTGAGAGCATCAGGATAAGAAAGTACTTAAAACCCCCAGCCCCTGCCTGACCAGTAATAAGCTCCATCCCTTTCATTCAAGGCCGTCAGCGCCTGCTAGTGCCTTTCAGAGGGGTTTCAGTCTCAAAAGTCCCATTGGTGGTACTTCTCAGTAAGGCTAGGTCTGAAGTATCACTCAGCCTCACTTTCCACCAGCCCAGTCCCTGGCCAGCCTCGGGTATGGACTTCTCCCTGGGGTTGGGGGATATACCTTCTGGTGGTATTTCCTGGATTCAGCCAGGTTGCTCATTCCTT
Source organism: Myotis lucifugus (assembly GCF_000147115.1). Lineage (NCBI taxonomy): Eukaryota > Metazoa > Chordata > Mammalia > Chiroptera > Vespertilionidae > Myotis > Myotis lucifugus. The sequence continues at coordinate 69,563 of NW_005871444.1, read as the reverse complement.
CCTTTCAGACCCTACCTTCTTTGCCCATCAACTCCCTCCACATAAAGCACAGAGGATAGAGGATCCGCGTGAAAATGATCCCCAATGCAGATTTCAGGAGAGTTCTGTTAACATAAAAACCTTCAAACCTGTAAAGAATTTTTGTGAGTTCATTTGAGCCAAACTATCGACAGTTGTAGGGAAGCAGAATCTCAATGGGTTGGGATAATGCTCTGGAGAATGGCAGGTTTTCACCTATTTTTATACAGTGCATCAAAGGAGGAGATGTAAGTGGGTTCCAGGAAATCCATTGGTGATAGATTAGGGAGGTGGGAGAAAGCAAAGTAGGGAAACATCTAGGATTGGATAAAAAGTAAAATGATAGACACATTACTTAAGTGGGTACAGGATAGTTGACAGTCAACAATTAACATGATAACAATAACAATGAAGGAATGTATGGTCTCTGTCCTGGAGCCCAGGCACCTTTGGTTGTGCCTCAGGAGTGGGGGCGGGGGTGGGGGGGGAGTTACAAGTTATTCTGACATTTCAAGGATATGTTATCTTAGATGCAAAAAGGCAATAGGCTCAGTTAAGGTAAAAATAGACCTTGTCAGGGAAAATACTGGCCTAGGACATGACTACCCACCATAACTGCTTTTAGTTAAAGTTTAATTTCAGACCATCCTTTGTGGTTACTGTAGGTCTTTAAGTTTACAAGACTGCCACGCAGTGGCTACTGTCCATACTGCCCAGGCCCAGGCCAGTGTGAGGCACAGTTCCATGTCTTAGGTTGAAGGTGTTCGAATTAGCCACCCAAGGCCATTTCATGTCTTTCCATATGCTGTTCCCACTTGTTGGAATGTCATCTCCCCTAAATGTATCTTATCTACAAGGTGGATAAATTCATTGTATAACAGCCCAGCCTTCCATAGTCACTCCTTTCAATCGCTCCCTAACACACACACACACACACACACACACACACACACACCCATATGCACACACAGAGGCACATGCACACATATTCATGCTAATTACTATTTTATTTCATAACTCTTTCCCCAGGCTACCCTTTCCTGAAACTGTAAACTCACTTAGAATGGAGACCGTACCATCCTTGTGTGGAAACACACTCAACCAAATAATACTGCCTCCAGCTATAACCACTTTCAAAACAGCACAGTTCCACCCGTAGGAAACTCTTCAAGGCATTTGAAAGCATCAGCCTCCAATTTGGGAAGTGCCTCCTCAGGCATGGTCATTGCGGTCATTGCACTGGGTCTTCGCAGCCACCCCTATCATCCCCCGAAGCCCTTACTGCCCGACAGCCCTGCTGCCCAAGTTCTCTATTACTGGGTAGCTCTGTGCTGCTGGATGCTCACATTGTGCTTGAAAAGAGAATTCAATTGCAGGAAACGTGCCAGGAGGACTCACTCCCACCTGCTTCTTGCGAACAGCAAACAGAACCCTTCAGTGGGTCCTTCTCCCTCTCCAGGGTGATTCAGACACTCATTTATGCCTCACAAGTACGTTTGAGGCCTGAGCATGAGTTCTTTTATCTCTGTTAGCTTAGCTTTCTCCACCACCAAAATAGGAATAATACTAATGCTAACACTAACACTAATACTAATACTAATACTAATACTAATACTAATACTAATACTAATACTAATACTAATCTACTACTTCATAATCTTATGAGAGTTCATTGGGTTAAGTATACAAAATACAGAAAACCATATCTGGTATGTGGAAGGAGCTCAATAAATAAATGTTCGGTGGTATTAAAGGATCTCTCTCCCCCAAATCTCCTTTATCAGGGGTGAGGAGGTCAAGAGCTCTGAAGCAGTCCCTCCCACCTCCGTTTGCAGGTCCTCCATGGTAGGCTTACCCCTCACTAAGTGGTAACATTGTTGTTTTGGGGCCTCTGAAGGCTCTGAAGCAGGAAAGGTTTCATTGGTGATTATTTTTATGACTCCTTATTCTAGAGCCACAGATAAGCTACTAGTACATATTCAATTACCACCTGCTCTATGCCAGCTTAGTGAGGTCTGCAACCAGGCCCCTGCCCTACGGGTCATATGCAGAACCTCTACTGTGTGGTTTTGGTGTTCCCCTGACAGAGCCCCGATTCCACCGTGACCTCTGCCCCTCCAGGGTAGGGCGGGGTTGCAAGAGCTCTTGGAGTGTCTTTCTCCTGAGCAGCCCCAAGCCCCAAGAGCAGGTGACTTGAATGCCCCTGCTCTTAGCGCCCTCTGTGGGAGATGCTGTCCAGTGGGCCCAGGACCCAGGCTGTGGAGGCAGAAGAGACACCTGGCTAATGCCTCTCCCCTCCCAGCTCTCGGCAGCCTGAGGGTGCCCGGCAGCCCTTCCCGGGGCAGCATTTCTACAGTCAACACCATGCCCGCCTTACAGTGGGCACCTGCCAGGGCATTTCTCTGGCCACCTAGCTCCCAGCCTTGTCAAGAACTCACTAGATGACTTCTGTCACGTCCCGCCCTAAAATGATTACCTTAAAAAGGGAACAAACCACACCGGTTGATCTTCGGCTGAACAATGTTCTCGGGACCCATGATGGACAAGAGGCGAATAGAACTCTATCTGCTGAGGCCTACACGTGTACCAGGTGCTCTGCACACACTGCCTTCCTTCCCCCTCCAGCAGGCACAGTCCTTCCTTTCCAGAAGGGGAAACTGCAGGCCAGGTGGTGGGTAGGAGAGTGCCCGAACTGGGCCTGGACCCAGGGCGGGTGGACAGCAGGCCCCTGCTACCATGCCACCTCCCAGTTCACGGTTTCATGGAAGAAAATCAGCAAAACACGCAAGTTGGCGATAGGCCTTTGCTGGAAGGTCACTGAGAGGAGATGGTGCTGACCCCATCCTCTTGATCATCCTCCCTGACCCAGCAATGGTCCACTGATCTCTCAGCTCCGTCAGCAGGCCCAGCCCCTGCGCAGCCTGGCGGGAGGCAGACCTTCTCGATGCTGTGTAATCATAGGCTTTGAAATTGGGTTACAAGGCAAACCATCTCTCATTTCCTCTGGGAAGAGAAAAGCTATTCGGTGGAGGCCCCTTCCCTCCCGGGGCCCCTCCAGAGTTGTTAACTCTCCGGAAAACACTGCTTGGGAAATAGCACTTGAAGTGCGGCCGTGGGGAAGCGGAGGGTGATGGGATTTTAATGTGGTCCACGCTGTGAGTCCCATCCCGGCTGTCTGCAGAGCCTTGTGCTTAGACCTCAATTATCCGGTCTCTCCATCTTCCACCATCGCCACAGCACATCTCATTTCTCAGACCAGCCTGGGGCTCCTCTGTGATAACCTTCATTTTCTGCGCACAGCTTGGTGGCGGCGGCAGAGGCCGCTGGTGATAGGAGGGGCGGGGGAGGGGAGGCAATGATGGCTGTCTTCTCTGTGGCTGAGGATGGAGAGACCGAAGTTGAGATAGCCTTGAAGCTTTCTTGTGAGGACAGTGTCTGCTTTATACATCAAAGGGGTTCCGATGGCTGTGACATCTCAGGCCAACAGTCTGCACATGTCCCACAAAGTTCTGAAAAGGGGTGCAATTGAGTGTTGCAGGGTGGGGGGGGGGGGCGGTCTGGAAGGTGCCAGGAGAGAGGTCTGTAATCTAATTGTTATCAAGGAGAAGAGCATTTTCCAGGATGAAGGACCACAATGTGTGAGTGGTCAGGAAGTGGGCCAGGGGCCTGCAGAAGAGAATCGTAGCCGTCATTGACTGGTCATCGATGAAGTCATGGACCTCAGTTTTGACGTCACTATGGTAGCAATTTTCTCTCTTGGAGCATTTCTGCCTGGGGAGGGGTCCATCCCGTTCTCCACAGCCCCACGGGCACTGCCGTGGCCCAGGCCCTCTTCATGTTCCCTGGATCCGAGCGTGGCCCAACAGCATCCTGACCTCAGGCTGCAGCCTCTGCCAGGCCACCTCCCTGTGGCCGCCACAGGGACCTTTCCAGAATGTAAGCCTGATTGTGATAGTGTCCTGTTAAAAATCACCCTTTGATGGCATTTTTATAAAGCTAGACTAGCATACATATTTGTCACACAAAGTGCTGAAAAGACACAAGAACAAATGTTAACAGTAATTATTTTGTGTTGTGGGTGTACACATGGATTGTTTTCCCTTTGCATTTTCTTGGTATTCAAGTTTTCTGCACTGAGCTTAAGATAAATAGTGTTTCTTTTTCTACATATAAAAAATCATCTAAAAATGTTAAGAAATCCTTCTGCATAGAATGAAGCCCAAATTCCTTAGCCTTGCATTAAACTCATCGAGAGCTTTAAGCTATCTTTTAATGGTCTTGTTGTGCTCCAGTTCACAGGCCGCCAGAGGCTTCACACATGCTGTTCCCTGCCTAAAATGTAACCCCCTTCCCTCATCACCACCATCATTTTCTCTACTACCTACACCCCCATCCTCACCATAGCTTTTTCTGCCTATTGAACTTCTAGTCATCCTTTGAGGCCCACTTCAAATGTACTTCCTCTAGTAAACCTTAATCCCCTCACCCAGAAGTTATTGCCTCCTTCTCTCTGGGCTCACAGCACTTGCTAATATTCTCCCCTCACCTCATCTCCACTAGGTTATGTGGGATGCAGTGTCTCCCATCTCTAGATGAGGAAACCAACACCCAGTAATAGCCAGTAGGGGATATGGCCAGGACCCAACCAGGCTGTCTGGCTCTAGAGTCTTTGCTATTTAATTAGGATGCACTAGAGCAGTGATGGCGAATCTTTTGAGCTCGGTGTGTCAGCATTTTGAAAAACCCTAACTTAACTCTGGTGCCTTGTCACATATAGAAATTTTTTGATATTTGCGACCATAGTAAAACAAAGATTTATATTTTTGATATTTATCTTATATATTTAAATGCCATTTAACAAAGAAAAATCAACCAAAAAAAATGAGTTCGCGTGTCACCTCTGACACGCGTGTCATAGGTTCGCCATCCCTGCACTAGAGCTTTAATACAGCTGCTACCTGTCCCAAGCTGTGAGTAAGAAGTATTTCAGTGTGGGTGTAAACTGTGAGGGTCCTTTCACATTACTGCAATTGTCCACCCTGACTAGGCCTGCCACATCCATGTCAGACATATTAGCCCTCTAGATTGGGCGGTCAGGGAAGGCCTCTGCAGAGTCGTGTAAACTGAGATGTGAGTGATGGTAAGAAGCCCTATATGAAGATTCAGGGAGAGAGATTTCAGGCTAAGGGAATGGCAAGTGCAAAGATCCTGGGGTAATTACAGACTTAATTTGTTCAAGGGACAGCGGGAAGTTCAGCACGGCTGGAGTGGATTGGGCAAGGTTGAGACTCTTGGGAAGATAGTCAAGGGCCTGACCATAACTATCACCTAGCAAGGACTTGGAGATTTGTAATGGTAAGGGGAGTCAGTAGCAGTGTAATCAGGGGAAATGCACAGAGTAAAATGAGAGTAGAGCTAGAGAGGAGTGCCAGGCCTATAGACTCCAAGTCTAGTGCTCCCCCCACTATCCTGCAAGCCCAGTGTACAGTGATAGCCTCACTTGCTCCCTCTGATTTCCACTCCAGTTTACTAGAATCGCAGAGTGATGGACTTTGTCCTTCCTTCTAATTAAATACTGAGCCAAATGAGCAGGGAGATGTGCTTCTGCATAGAGCAATGTCTCTTCCTGAGCATATCTTTATCCCTTAAGGAGGAACAAAACATGATAATTGGTAACCAATTAATGTTCATTTCTTATTTTTGTAATCATTTTTAAATTTTCAATTACAGTTGACATACAATATTATATTAGTTTCAGGTGTACAACCCAGTGATTAGACATTATATAACAACTTACTAAGTGATTATCCCAATAAATCTCATACCCATCTGACACCACACATAGTTATTAGCATATTATGAACTGTATTCCCTTTGCTGTACTTTATATCCTAGGACTATTCTGAAACAACCAATTTGTACTTAACTCCTTCACCATTGTCACCCATCTACCATCCTCCTCCCATCTAACAACCATAAAAGTATTCTCTGTATATTTATGAGTCTGTATCTGTTCTGCTTATTTGTTTATTCTTTTTTTAGATTTAATTGTTGATATGTATTTACTGCCATTTTATTGTTCGTAATTTTAATGTTGTTTTTTTCTTCTTCTTAAAGTAGACCTTTAACATTTCATGTATTACTGGTTTTGTGGTGATGAACTCCTTCAGCTTTTTCTCGTTTGGGAAGCTCTTTATATGCCCTTCAATTCTAAGTGATAGTGTTGCTGGGTAATCTTAGTTGTAGGTCTTTGCCTTTCATCACTTTGAATATTTTTTGCCACTGCCTTCTAGCCTGCAAAGTTTCTGAGAAATCAGCTGACAGTTTTATGGAAGTTCCCTTGTCAGTAACTAACTGCTTTTCTCTTGCTGCTTTTGAGATTCTCTCTTTGTCTTTAACCTTTTGCATTTTAATTATGATGTGACTTGGTGTGGGCCTCTTCAGGTTCATCTTGTTTGGGACTCTCTGTACTTCCTGAGCTCCTATGTCTGTTTTCTTCACCAGGTTAGGGAAGTTTTCAGTCAGTATTTTTTAAAATAGGTTTTCAATTCCATGCTCTCTCTCTTCTCCTTCTGGCACCCCCATGATACAAATGTTGGTATGCTTGAAGTTGTCCCAGAGGCTCCTTACTCCTTCATATTTTTGAATTATTTTTTCTTTTTGCCATTCTGATTGAGTATATTTTTCTCTTTTATATTCCAAATCCCTGATTTGCTTCTTGGCTTCATCTACTCTACTGTCGATTCCCTTAAATTCTTCATTTCAGTTAGTATATCCTTCATTTCTGACTGGTTCTTTTTTATGGTTTCTATGTAATTTTTCATGCTGTTGAAGTTCTCACTAAGTTCCTTGAGCATCTATATAACCATTGTTTTGAACTCTGTATCTGGTAGTTTGCTTTTAGTTCCCTTTCATTTAGTTCTTTTTCTGGAGAGTTCTCCTGTTCTTTCATTTGGGACCTGTTTCTTTGTCTCCATGTGTTTGCTTCTATGTATTAGGTAGAGGTGCTACATCTCCTGGACTTGGTAGAGTGGTTTTGTATAGTAGGTGTCCTGGAGGGCCCAGTGGCACAGTCTCCCCTGTCACCCAAGCTGGGTGCTCCAGGTGTGCCCCCATGAGGGCTGTGTGCTGACCTGTTGTAGTTGAACCTTGATTGCTGTTGGCATCACTGAGAGGGATTGACCCCAGTCCCATCGACTGCAAGGACCAGCTGTGACTATAGCAGAGGAGCTGCTGTGCAGGAACTGACCCCACAGAGCAGGACTTACTTCAGTGGGGCTTTGGTGCTCACCAAATCTACCCTTGAGTGTGTCACTTGTAGAGATGGGAGCATTGTAATTGATGTGGTCTGAAGCTGTCCACTGGATACATTGGCTCTGGAACCTCCCACAAGGTACAGGGTCAGCCTGTGTTCTGCTCATGGCCGCCCAGCATGATCTACAGAGTGATCTGTAGATGGCTGCTACTTGTGCTGGGCTTGGAGGTTCCCAGGAGAGGCTAAGCTGTGAGCCAAGGGTGGCTGCTGCTAGTGCTGGGCCTGGGGCCACTTAGCAAGAGGTACAGGTCATGCAGAGGCCAAATGCTGCTTATTTGAGAGATTTGAGGAAAGTCCAAAGCTTGAGGCAAGAGAGGCCATTTGTATGGAAAAGCCACTGGAAATAGTTTGGGTGGGCCTGCAAGTTGGATGGGGCTGAGTCTCAGGAAATCATTAGGCTGAGGTGAACAGTGTGAGCCAGGTTGATGGAGACTTAGATATGGCACCCACCCTCCAGCTCTCTGAGTGGGGGGAAGGAGTCTCAGAAAAGGAACAATGGCCTCTGCCAGTCCTTCCTTCTGAGAGAAAGCTGCCCCTTAGTTCTCATCCTGATGCCAGACAATTTAGTTCCTCCCCATATGTCTCTGGTGCCTTCCAAGCTGCTACCCCCGTGTTGGAGCTCAGAGGCAGTGAGTCTGTGTGTAGCTATTTAAGAGGAACTGCCTGGGACTCCAGCTGCCCTCTGTATTGCTCAGCCACAATCCCCACTGGTTTTACAGTGAGAAGTTATGGGATGTTCTCTTCTTGGCACTGCAACCCTGGGCTGAGGGTTCTGGTATGGGGCTGGAACCCCTCAATCCTCAGGGTGGGAGGAGAACCTCTGCAGCTGAGATATCACACGATATTTATCTACCACATCTGTGTGTGGGATCAGAACGTACTGCATCTCTGCCCCTCCTACCAGTCTCAATGTGGCTTCTTCTTTATTTCCCTAGTTGTAGGATTTCCATTCAGCTAGACTTCAGGCAGTTCTGAATGATGGTTGTTCTGTAGTTTAGTTGTAATTTTGATGTGGTTGTAGAAGGATTCGAGTACCACATTTACATACCTAATGTGCATTTCAAACTTTATTTTAATTATTTTGTCATAGGTTGTCTTCATGTGAAATATTCCATGCTAATTAAATCCTTTTCACAATCTAATGAAAGCCCCCGTTTTCCTTGATGTGCTGGTTAAAAAGAAAGCAATATCAGACTTACAGCTCATGTAATTTGAGTTAATGGCATGAATCCTGCTTTGAGCTTTCACATGATTATTGAACTAGTGATCTCTTAATACTGGCTGTACTTTTTTATATACAATTATCACACAATTGCCCTGTTATATCTGAGAGAATGCATTCTAACAAGACAGGTCTCCACGAACTTGGCTGGGGAAATGCTTGCCCTGCATTTTATTCTTGGCTGTGAACACTGACCGGGTAGATTGCACCCCCCTGCCACCTGTCATTCCTTACTCTGCATCTTGTCCCTACCTCTTCCTCAAAATTGGTCACTGTGGCTTTGATGTTAGGCATTGAGCACCTGCTCTGTGCAAGGAGCTGTTCTGAGGACTGAAAAATCTAGTGCACAGTGGATGAGCGCCTGCTCTCAAATTGTGTCCCTACTACACGGAGGCAGGGGTCCCCAAACACAGGAGGGAGATGGTCAGAAGCTGCCCAGGGCAGCAACCAGAGATAATTAATTAGGACTGAAGGGATGAGCTGCTCCAGCCAAGCCAAGGCCAGAAGCTCTTATTTCTAAGTCCAGTGGGAGGGAGGGAGGGAGCTCTAGGTTTCTGCAGGATGGTGTGACTGTCCATACATTAGGTGGCAGGGAGCAGGAAGGCTTATAGAAGATGGGACTCGGTCTCTGAGCAATGGCACAGTTGTGATCAGATAAGATACCTGATTCCAAAGTTGGGTCCAGACGAGGGGGAGAGATGGACAGCAGCCAAACAATGGGTTTGGGCCCTGCCCCATGAATATTTAGAATGATGCTTTTAAGAATAGATGAACCTGCTTCCATATACATAGACTCACAAAATCTATAAACTCTCAAACACAATACAAGTGTATTTCTTGTTCATTTAATAGTCAGAGGTGGGTGTAGCAGTCTGACAGGGCTGCTCTGTCCATCCTCCAAGGTCACTTAGATCCCCGGACTCTTTCCATGTTGCAGCTCTGCCATCGTCTAGGACAGCGCATCTGAAAGTGTGGTCCCCATGCCAGCAGCATCGGCTTCTCACCCGAGAACTTGTTAGAAACGCCTTGCACAGGCCCTTCTCTGGGCCTACTGGATCAGAAATGCTGGGTGTGGAGACCAACAAACTGTGTTTTAACCAGCTGTCTAGTGGGTTCCGATGCACACATGAATTTGAGAACCCCTGGTCTAGGACCTGGTTGCCATCTGCATCCAGCAAAAGAAAAAAGAGAGCATGGATGAGGCACCTGAAGATTCAGAGCCTTGACTGCAGTGTGGCACACATCCCTCCCACCAGCACTGCCTCAGTAAGAACTAGTCACATGGGCATGCTGAGCTGTAAAAAGGGCTGGGCATGAGGACCCATGCCGGCTAGCATCCTCCCCGCTATAAGTACACAATGTGGAACAAAAGAAAAGAATTTTTCCTGCCACGAAGCAAGAACCAGGGGCCTGAGGAGGAAAGGAGCTGACAGAATTGTCAAGGAACCCAGGAAAGCAAGAAGCAGGTTTCCCCAGCATCCTTCTCTGCTGGAGAAGGGGCTTCTATCAAGTGCCTGGGGCTCACCTTGCCTCAGGACCATCAGGAAACTGAAGTCAGAGAGGCCACATACCTCGCCAAGGTAATAAGTGACAGAGCCGCAGCTTGACCCCGGATCGCCTGGTGCCGATTCTAGGTCTGATTATTACACTCAGATGTCTCCAAAATGCCAGCACTTTTAGACCATGTAATTGAATTTTTGATTCTTGAAATAGGCCTGTGTAGCCCTTGTATATCCATTTACAGTGAGAGATAGTACAAGTGAAGGTACAAGCTGGTGATGAGAAAACATAAAGGAGGAAGGATGCTGATCAAAGAGCACAAAGAAGATTCCTTAGAGCAGTGGTTCGCAACCTTCCTAATGCCTCGACCCTTTAATACAGTTCCTCATGTTGTGGTGACCTCCAACCATACAATTATTTTCGTTGCTATTTCATAACTGTAATTTTGCTACTGTTATGAATCATAATGTAAATATCTGATATGCAGGATGTATTTTCATTGTTACAATTGAACATAATTAAAGCATAGTGATTAATCACAAAAACAATATCTATAATAATAAAAGCATAATATGCTAATTAGACCAGGTAGCCAAATGACCTTCCAGAGGAAACCGAGGCTACAAGGGCAGCCACCACGGCTGCAAGGGCCAAGCCCCTTGCGCGAATTTCGTGCATCGGGCCTCTAGTGTAATTATATATATGTTTTCCGATGGTCTTAGGCGACCCCTGTGAAAGGGTCGTTAGACCCCCAATGGGGTCACGACCCACAGGTTGAAAACCGCTGCCTTAGAGGACGTGACAATGAAGAATGAATAGGGGGAGTGTACATATGTCCCTGTCTGTGTATGTCTATTCATGTGTGTATATGTATATATACATACATTGTACATATGTGTATATATACACATGCATATGAATTCATTATAGACAACACAGAAAGAAGAGAAAACTACCCATAAATGCAACGTATGGCCAAATGAGCATGATGCTCCACTCCTATGAAGAGTCTTCAGTAGGAGTAAGAGGAGAAAGATTTTGTAGAAAAATCATATGCAGGATCTCAGAGGAGGAAAGTCCTAGGCCAGTGGTCGGCAAATTCATTAGTCAACAGAGCCAAATATCAACGGTACAACGATTGGAATTTCTTTTGAGAGCCAAATTTTTTAAACTTAAACTATATAGGTAGGTACATTGTTATTAACTTAATTAGGGTACTCCTAAGGCTTAGGAAGAGCCACACTCAAGGGGCCAAAGAGCCGCATGTGGCTCTCGAGCCGCAGTTTGCCGACCACGGGGGACCTAAGGGGACAAGTCCAAGGCACTTTTGGAGAACACCAGTCAGATGTGCCCGGAGTGGAATGTGATGAAGATGATACTGAGCCAATAGATAGGGCGCCGAATATGGGCGAAGCTGAATGTCAAGCTAAAGAGTTTATTCTTTAAATAATGGGGATCCAGGGAAGAGTTTTGGGAAGGCCTATTTCAGATTTGTGAAGTAGAAAGATCACAATAGGGGTAATGAATAGAATTGAAGGAGAAAAAATTGCTAGAAGGCAAGTAGTTAAGTAAGGAGGCTTTTGCAATAGGTTAAGGGAGAGAGAAGAGGATGTGGAATGAAAAAGACAGGAGTGGGTAAGGAGGGGAGAATCATTGATAGGATGTGGTTGGGAGGTGGGAGGAGTTGAAGATGGAGCAGATGTTTCTGTTGTCTGTGACAAGGATTTGGGGGTGGGGGGGACATTAAAAAATAGAGCACGGCAGGAACTCAAATTTTGGGGAAAAAGATTACATGGTTGAACAACTATACATGTGTCAAAACTTTTTAATTTTTAAAGAATTTTTTATTTTTTCAATTAAAGTAGACATATTAGTTTCAGGTGTGCAACAGTGATTCGACGTTTATTTGTCAAAACTTACTGAATTGTCTGCTTTAAAAGTATAAACTTTATTGTATGTGAGTTTATACCTCAGTAAACCTCATTTTTTAAAAGTGGCTGAAAGATTGAAAAAGACCTGAGTTCAAATCCCAGCTCCCCCTCTTGCTAGCTGTGGCCTGCGTAGCTTATTTAACCTCTCTGAACTGACCCCACGTTCCCCATACACAGAGGCCTGCTGCATGGGGCTTTGTGGGGAGAACTGAGAAACATGTGTAAAGTACTTGGAGAACTTGTCCAGGAGTAAATGCTCAATGATGGGAGCTTGCATGCTCGTAGGGATCACGGGCAGCTTCATTACTGAGGAATTAATCTGTTATTGGAATGACAGAATTGTATAGGCCAATCGATGGCTTGTGGCCGAAACCATCATTCTGATGAAAACAATGTTGAAATCAGGACTTCAGGGAGATGCGGCCTGAACCATTTACAGTCTGCTCATTCAAGCCTTCAGTGCCTCCGCGCACACTATCCATCTCACTCAGAAACTTTCCGGAAAGGGAGAGAGTGCTGGGGGAAAGTTATTTTGAGCAAGAGTCCCAAAGATGCCTGGGAGGCTGAGCACAGTCCCTGGCACACAAGGGGGATTGATTGATTTGAATGGGCTTTTGCTTCCCATTAATTTTCAATCATCTTCACAGAGCAAAATGAATGAACTATTTTGTGTATAATTGCGATTGAGTTAAGCATTTTGCATTCATTGGTTTCATTTAGTCTCCGCAAGAACCCTATGACATAGAAACTATGATTGTTCTCATGACACTGATGAGGAAACAGACTGAGAGAGATAAAGGCACTTATCCAAGGTCACAGTAGTTAGGGGCAGAGCCTAGATTCAAGTCCTAATGTCCTGGCCCAGTGGGTCTTAATAATACATGACCAAGTCAAGGATCCAGGAACCCAGGGCGAGGCCCAGATGCTGGAGCAGAGTGCCCGGGTTCAGCACCTGGACATGCAGTGTGTGGGCATGTGTGCTGGAGAAAGGGCTACTTGGGGAAGCAGTATTTGTATTAGAGTCTCGGGAGCTAGGTAGAGTCTGGAGGTCCTGGGCCCAGCGTGTGCTATGCTTTGGGGCCCAGCTACCTTTGTATTCTTTCTACCTCATTGAAAGCAGTCCTGGGCAATCCTGTAAGGATGCTCACCTTTTCCCATGATGCTTTTCAGTGGGGCAATAAGCTCCAAAGTCCTGACAAAGAGGAAGTCTTGACAATGCAGTCTCCCCTGGCTGCAGGTAATACACTTTGTAGCAATGCCCTGCGCTTCTATGAGCATCTCTTCCTGGCCTGTTATTACCTGCTGGCTCTGCTCAGGTGAATGCCCATTCTTCTCTGAGCCTCACTCTCCCCATCTGTAATTGGTGGGTGGGCAGACCTAGTAGTTCTCTGGGCTCATTTCCAGTTTGGAAGCTGCAATAGAGTGAGCTACACTTCCTGTTTATGTGGCAACTGGTTTGTCAGCCAAGCGATCACTCTGATTTGAGGCGGTGTTCTGGGACCCCCAAGCCCCCTTTATTTAGAAGTCCAAAGATTGTGGCCAGAACCACAAAATATTGCTTCTCTCTGAACAAATCTGTAGGAGTCAATTTTTTTTTAAAAGAGAGAGAGTGAGATACATAGGCAAAATCTTAAATTCTAGAAATAGATCATCAAACTTACAACCTCTAACAACGTGGCGGTTGAATCAACACCATTTTACTGATAAGTGTTAACTTGTCATCCTTAAGGTGGCAAACTGAATCTGTTATTTCCCTCAGCATTGAAGGTGCACAAATAACATATTGATTTTTTTTTAAGACAAATAGCAAAACACCCAGTTAGATCTGTTTTGCAAACCGCATATTATAGGATTTAGGAGTCTGGGAGAACATGACGAAGGATTATACTTTTAAGAGAATGACACACACATAAGGAAGTACAAAAGGGATTGTGTATGATTGCAACCATGATGTAAAACGTATGAAGAACACATGTACATGAAGAGGCGAGATTGCACTCAGCTGAAAAAAGAATGGAACTGCATTTGTTCAGTTAACAAGCATTTATTAAGCATGTTCTATGTGCTGACCACTCTGCTGGGCGTCCCAGTGAACAAGACTTGGTCCCTGCCCTCAAATAATTCACCATGGAGTGGAGAAACCCACATCCACCCACCAGGACCATGCTCCTGGGAGCTGTGTCAGACTTGAGAACCCAAAGGAGTGACTAACTCTATGTGATGACAAGGAAGACTGGTTCCCTTTGCCCTTATGATAAATGGCAGAGTCTTCACCATGGTTGACGAGTCCTCCCTCCATGGGCCCTAGTAGATACAACTAGCCTCTTCTCTCCTTTCCCTCCTCCTCTTCAATTTCTACACCACGTGCAGTCCTTTGGGCAGCACTGTTCTGAGTTGAATTATATCCCCTCAAACAAAGTCAAAGCCCTAATCCCTAGTACCTGTGAATATGACCTTATTTGGAAATAGGGTGTTTGCAGATTGTCAAATTGAGATGATGTCATTCGGGTGGGTGCTAATCCAGTATGACTGAGTCCTTATAAAAGGGGGAAACAGAAACACGCAGAGGGAAGATGATGTGAAGACACAGGGAAAACGCCATCAAGGGAGACCTGAGGCCTCCGGAAACCAGGAGGGAGGCCTGGAACAGCAAGAACCAACCCCGCTGACACCTTGATTTTGGACTTCCAGCCTCCAGAACTATGAGACGGCACATTTCTGTTGCTGAAGCCACCCAGCTGGTGGTTCTTCATCGTGAAACTAATAAAGGCCTGAGCTCGTTCAGTTCTAGGCTCTCACATCTGCTATTCCCTTTGCCTGCCCCTTCACCAGGCTAACTCCTCCCTAGCTAGATGTCACTTTCTAGAGTGAAGTCCCTTGCCACACATCCCCAGAGCACTATATAGGTCTCATGTTGTGCCATACACACCCTCAGGCTGAGCTGCGCTTCCTATGAGAGTCAAGTAAGAGGGTGATTGTGGCTGTAGTTTGCAAGCCGTAGGGCCCCGGGCACATGGACTGGGTGTTTATTATCAGTATCATAACCAAGACTGGATTGGCTATGCAGCCCTCCCCACTGCGGCGCTTTTGCAGGGCTCTGCATATTAAAGTTGTCTGTGTGTTTTCTTGGCAGACAGGAAAAAGGAATTTGCATTTGGGCCTTAAGATGTTTGCATTTGGAGCCGCCTGGCTTGTGTTTCTGCCTGTCTGCCCTCCGCTTTGGAGTCCAGCCGGAGAGCCCTGAAGGGGCCCAGGAGGAGTAAGCTATTAGCATCGAAGGCGGTGGAAACCATTCTAGGGTGAGGAAAGCAGAGCCAAGGGCAGCAGCAGCCTCACCCAGCCCCAGGGAAAGTCCAGAAGGCCTCTCCATCTGGCTGTCCATTTCCAAACCTGACCTCTTTGCAAGCAGTAAGCATCCAGGGCCCATTAAAATGCAAGTCACCTGCTGGGCGTCTGAGAAGGAATCTGCTAGTCAGAAATTATCTGCTTTCGGGACTTTGCAGGCTCCATCTTCAGGTGACAGGAGTGTGTCCTACAGAAACCAGTAGTCACTGCCCCTCAGACTAGCTGAAGGCCACATGGCTCATTAGAGGTAGCCATTTTCCCTCTCTGTGCCTCGGTCTTATCTGCCAATGGGGGAAGTACTCTCTTTTGAGCCTACCCCACAGGCTTGTTTGTTGGAGGCTGTGAGTGAAAACCGGGGTTTGAATGGGCTTTGTAAGGTTAGAAGTACATTACAGGTATCAGAGACTTTCATTTCTGCTTCCCGCAAACATTCATGATGAGACATGAATTCCACAGCTCTAATTTATACATCGATCTGAGCCTCCCAGGTCCTCCCAAAGGCCATGTCTGTATGGAGATTTGGATGCCTCCTGCCCTCTTCTCATCACTAATCCAATATTTGCCAACTGGGTGGTATGATGAGTCCCATACGTCTACAGCTTTTTTCTCTAAGTCCCTTCTAGCTTTGATACCCTACAGTTCCTGGTTCTAAGGTCCAACTAAAGAATGCACACCATAAAAGGAGTGATTATTCACAGGCAAGAAAGTCAGGAAAGGGTATGGAAATTAGTAGTTTTTGAGCCAATCATTGTGCTGAAGGCATTCATAACATCTATTCCTTTAGTGATCATAGCAGCCATGGAAGGATATCGTTAACTTTTTCTGCAGCTGAAACTGAGGTTCAGAGAGGTTAAGTAACTTCCCCAAAGTCATACCGATAGAAAGTTATAGATACGAATTGGTTCTCTCTGATGCCCCAACAAAGGGGCCTTAGATAAGTCTATCCAGATTCTATCCAATTGCCCTTCCTAGACCCACTTGTTCTGGCCCTTCATTGATGGATGTCACCCAAGACCCAGTTTTCACCATTCTTCTGTGTGCCCTTTAGAATTTTCTGCTCTGTCTAGGTTCTTCCCTTAGTTCCTGTTTTGCTCCATGCTCCTTGGCCATAAGTCAGTCCAACAGTTCCTGCCAGCCCCATTTCCTATTAATAATCAGTTCCTTTCAGGGAACCCTGGTTGGTAGCATTTGCCAATTCCCCTGGTGTAAACAGTCCCACTGTAAGCTGCTTCAAGCTCCCAATAAGATGGCAACTAGCTTGCAACATTTCTGACAATTTGTCAATCAGCTCTCATCATGGGTATGAGCCAGCTCCAACACACCACTGGTTAAATATTGAAGATAGAGCCTACAGGACTCATTGGTAGTCAAGATATGAGAGGCAAGGGAAAGAGAACTCCAGGATGACTGATAGTCTATTGAGTACCTTTTGGTGCCATTTACTGAGATGGGAAGACTGAGAAAAGCAGTCGGTTTGGGAAGGGGCTCACAATCACAAATGTCCCTCCAATGTACTCTCCAGGCTAAACAGAGGGAAATAATATGACCATGCTTTTACTCTTGGGTTTGGGGATAAGGAGAAAAGTTTCTACACTCTTCATAAATAGGAACAATCCTAGGGCCATCTAGAGTATAGCAGTTATGAACATGCACATCTAAAACCAAGACTTTTTTTTGTCTTCATATTAGTCAGGGTAATGCTAGCTGCTACAACAAATAACTCCTGAAATCTCAATGACTAAATTCAATTTAAGTATATGTCTTTCTTATGGAACACACAAACAACAGTGTGTGGGAGGCTGAAGTAGAGGTGACAACTCTGTTCCACACTGTCATTCAGGGATCCAGGCTGATAGACACTCTGCCACCTAAAACACATAGCTACCGACATCAGTCTAGGGATTAATGTCCACTGACAGGAGGAGAAAGAGGGAGATGAGAAGGCACATCAGCTTTGGAACCACTGCTACCAAAAAGTGACATCTTTATTTCTACCGTATCATTTGCTAGGAACTGGTCAGTGTGGCCTCATCTATCACAGGAGAGATGAGAAGTGCAGTTCTTACCCGGGCAACCATTTCTCAGCAGCTGCTTCACAGTTTGAAAGGGAGCACAAATCCTTGGTGGCCAGTCACTTATCTCTCTCTGCCTCAGGCCCCCATCCCCGCTCTGTCTTGGGCAAGTTATTTAACTACTCAGAGTCTCAGTTTCCTCAATCCTAGTACTTATCGCATAGGGCTCCTGTGCAGCTGAAAGAAATAATGTCAATAAGGCACTGGGCTATTTATGATCACCCAGCCCAACCCCCTCATTTTCCAGACAAGCCTACCTCACATCAGTGTACTTGCTCTCGATCCCAAACTTTCATCCACAATGCAGAGAATGAGGCCAAATAACTGAAGCATTTTGAAAGAACTTTACAGCCTTAGAGGAGCCCCTAAGGGCACTGCAGTGTGCCCCTGTGTGCGCAGTACTGACTTTGAAGCCAAGGGACCGGAATTCTAGTCCGAGATCTAACAGCAACACATTGGAATTCCCTGGGGTTCCCTTCCCTTCTTTGTAGAGGGCGGTGATAATAAATATCCAAGCTCCTCAGGAGGATGAAGTAAGACATATGCCCAAGTGCTTGTATGTGGGCCCTTACGTGTGAACGTCTGTCACTTCTCACCAAAGTGAAAACACTTTGAAGGCTGCTTAGGATGCAGTGAGAGAAGACACACCACCGCACAGACCCACCTCCCAACCACAGATTTGCCTCGATTTCAAAATGACCTGTTTGGTAATCAGCACATAATGCTGCCACCCCGTGAGCAGAGGGCTCTTGTCATAAGAAGTCAAAGCTGTTCACTTCCCAAGCCTTCTCCCTCCCGTCCTGCTTCTGCACGCTCAAGGTTGTCCGGGGTCCCAAGCAATCAGAAATGATTTGTGTCAGAGAGCATATTACAAGTATCATTTGTCACTTCTGGTTCGTGTTTGAATTTGAAGAATGATGCCGGGGAGTGATGTGAAGGGTTGTTATGATCAGCAGCAGAACCGTTATGTTAACCTTCTCGGGAGTTAGCTCTGGGGTTCAATGTTGACATGGTCGATGGATTGGGGAAGTATTAATAATGAGAATACCTTACATTTGGATGACTACTTTTTCTAAAAAAATAAAGACAGTCATAATGGAATAAAGCAGCAGAGAATGACCTATGGAAAGCGTCTGAATTAGCCTCTCCTACCGAGAGGAACATTGGAGTGTGAGGGGTTTTGTTTACTGGACACAGAGCTAACTTTCCCATTGATTAGATGGTGCCTTCTTCTTGCAAAAGCTGATGTGCGGGATTAGCATTTTGAACTAGGGATTTAGGGCCCCAGTTTCTAGGCCCAGCTCAGTCTCCAACTGGCTGCGGAACTTCAGGCAAGACACTCTATCTCTCTGTACTTCCGTCTGCCTTTCCAAACGAAAACGTTGGTGATTCCCCGGGTCTCTTACAGCTCTGTGATTCTGTGCAATTCATGGGACGTGCTTTTTATCCTTATTTGGCAGATGAGAAAACCGAAAATTCAACTATCTGGAGGGCCTTCTCACCACTGGCTTTTGATCTGAATCTTGTGACATAAGTAGACTTTTCTTTAATAGACAGAGAAGGGAGAAGGATACTCCAAGCAGAAAGCATGGCCAAAGGGAAGACTGGGGCAGGGCACTGTCTGGAAATGCTGTGCACGTGATTGTGGCTACATTATAGGATGTGGGAAAAGGTGGTTTAAAACAGGTCATGGAGAGCCTGGGTCATCAAGTTCAAAGGCGTAATCTTTCTTCTCCAGTGGCTCTCAACCAGGGCTGATCTTGCCTCCCAACCAGGGCTGATCTTGCCTCCCAGTGGAAATTTGACAGTCTTTGGATACATTTTTGATTGTCACTGATGACAGGGTTGCTGCTAAACACCTGCAGTGCTCAGGCTAGCTTCAAGCGACAAAGAGCTGTGCAGCCCATGATATAACTAGCGCCAAGGTTGAGATGCTCCTCTGGACAGAGAGAGGTTCTCTGCTCTCCTCTATGGAGGATGCATTGCACGGGCCAGGAGCAAGACAAGGCAGGGGCTGCTGCAGCTGTCCAGGGGAAAGGTGATGAGGGTCTGAACTGGGACAGGATAGAGGGGACCAAGTCAGTGATGTGGAGGAGATGGAATTGACAAGGTAGTTTGTCCATCCCTTGTTATAGCCCCTTCAGGCTCCAAGCCACCTGTTTATAGCACCTTCTTCTTTTCTCTTTGATGTCAAAGGATAGGCTGGGTGTTCGCTCTGCTGTCCCAGGAGCCAGGGAATGACAAGAGATTTGGGACTACATTTCACCTCCAACATGCTCCACTGGCCCATCCATAGCTGTCTCAGTTTTGATCATACCCAGTCAGTCCTGGAAGGAGAGAGCGGTCAGGAGCTGATGCATGAAGGCATTTTGATTTTATCATGATTTGTGTCATTATTCATTTGCTACCCTTTTTTAGCACAGGATTGTTCATTCTTTGAGCAGGGACCATGGGGGTCACTTTCTTTGCTGTATTCCCAGAGCCCAGTGTAGTGCCTGACATGGAGTAGAGACTTGGGAAAATGTGCTGAATGAATAAATGAGTGTCCCTGGGCATCATGGGTTAGGCTGGTTGGGCATCACACACTTGCTAAGAGAAGCTGTGGGGCATCCAGCTTGGTGGACTGGATCTAACCCTACCCTAACCCCAAGCCCCCACCCACTGGGCTGAAGGATAGGCTGGGTGTTGGTTCTGGCTTCCATCACTGTCTAGCGATCAGCGCAGACCTACCTCCCCATAAGTAGGAAGCAAGAAAGAGTAGGGGAGAAGCAGTAGACAGGTGAGAAAGGACCTGACATGTCCCTCACGATCCCTCAACCCCTTCCTTACACACCTCGTGGGCATCCCTTTCACAGTAATACCTTTTCCCCTCCCAGGTGGCCCCTGCTCTCACCTGGAACACTGAGGTGAGGCTACCAGTAAGGGGAGGTCAGAGGGCTGGGATGGGCAGACCATGTGATTGTTTCCATTTGGGGGACAGTCAGGGTAATGCCTCACCACCTTAAGCATCCCACTGTTAGAAACTTGAGAGATGTTTCCAGCATCCCCAGGTCACAGGGAAAGAAAATGGGGTTTGGGGGGAAGCAGAGGAAGGAGGAAAGAAGGACCTCTGTCATTGGCAGTATGACCAGCCCGTGGCCAAGTGGCCAGATTAGAGGTGTGTGGACCTGTGTGTATGCTGCCCAGAGTGCAGAGGGCAAGCCTCTAACCCAGTGATTCTCAACCTTCTGGCCCTTTAAATACAGTTCCTCATGTTGTGACCCAACCATAAAATTATTTTCGTTGCTACTTCATAACTGTAATGTTGCTACTGTTATGAATCGTAATGTAAATATCTGATATGCAGGATGGTCTTAGGCGACCCCTGTGAAAGGGTTGTTCGACCGCCAAAGGGGTCGCGACCCACAGGTTGAGAACTGCTGCTCTAACCATTGGGTTCCCTGCAATTTGCAGAATTCTGAGCAGCACCTCCAGGGATGCACCAGCCCCACAGCTCAAGGAATCCAGCCAACCTAATTCTCAGAGACCCGAGTGGCCATCAGGCCCTAACCCCCAGGTGGTGAGAGCTGAGAGCCTCTGCAAGGTCCAACCTCTCTCTAGAGGCAGAGAGAAGACTGGGACCCATGTGATTGACTCCCAAGTGCTCTTTCTGCCCAGGGGCCTGTCTGCTGGGAATGTGGGGTTGGCACAGAGAAAGCAGCTCATAGCTGACTACATGTAAGCACTCTTTCTTCCAAATGCCTTGCGTGACTGATTTCACTGAATCCTCATTTAGAGGGGAAAGGACCCGGCATCTATTGAGAAGGTGCTGTGGGCTGGGCACTGGGTTGGTGCTTTGCAGAAATGACACCATCGCCTTCTTCTGATGGTCCTGCCATGGTCAACTCATTCTTCTCACTTTACGTGGAATAAAACAGCCTCAGAGCAGTGAGGGAACTTGCCTTGATGCTGGCCGCATAGAAGCCAGAACAATGGTGTCTAAACGCTTCCTTCCCGCACTTGGGTGTGCGTCCGAATGACTCGGGTACATTGTGGATTCCACTTCAGCGGATCTGGGGTGGGGTCTCCCAGATGGTACTGTGACTGCTGGTCTGTGGCGCACACTTGGAGAAGGAAGGGGGTCCACAGCACCGTGGGGACCAGCGGCTCAGCCCTGCGGGTACCCCGGAATCACCTGGGGAGCTTTTAAAATGCTTCAGTGACTCTCACACTGGTTTAGAGATTCTGATTTGACTTGGGTGAGGTTCTGGGCTTACTGTGTTTTAAAAGCTCCCAGATGATTCCATGAGGCAGTCAGCATTGAATACAACTGCTATAGTTTTTACTTCTTTCAACCAAATCATCCCCAGATGCTCCACATGTTCACCACCCTGGTGGGGAGCCCCGGGCCCATTCCGCTCAGCCGTGCAGCCTGAATCACTTGGCCAGACTCTCTATTACGCTTCCTCCCAGGCTGTCCCCCAGGCGTGGAGTCTGCAGCTCTGCTCTCACCACCTCCCATGTTTAATCCTGAGGATTCAGAGCCTGCCTCTGTCCTCCTTCCTCACCATCCCCTGAGCGGCAGCCGGAGGAGACGTGGAGGAGACGTCCCCAGGGCTGTCAATTCCCCAGGAACTCACAAGGTAGTGATTTCTTCCTTAATTAAGACCTTCACTGTATAGGACCAATTCATCAGCTCTCTAAAAGCGAAGGAGGGAGGCAAAAACCAAGGGGGCAATTCAACCACGGCTTCTCATATGTCAGGGGCTGCCACCTGGCCACGTGTGGATGGGAGCGAGGCCTGGAGAGGAAGCATAGCTGGCCTTGCTCTGCTGTCTTTTTGCCCCTTTTTTGAGTCAGATGCATGATGACACATTTGAAAGGCAATGTTTACGCAAACATTATTCTCCCCCCCCACCCCCCTCCAGTCTCCCTCACCACTCGCCATTATCTGTCATCGGAGAAAAGGCAACAGAAGATAATAGGAGTTTCCAATTTGTGCCTTTTCCTCCTTCTGTTCTCTGGGGAAATCATGTTGAACATCTTTTTTATTGACTTATTTCTAAGTGTAGAAAATGCATTGCTTAAAGTTTTGTGTTGGAGCTACCCAGATGCTATCAGGGTCACCGAGGCTCCCTCCCCCTTGGGCAGCAGCTGTGGCTGGAGGAAAGATCCCAGAGGCCCAGTGGGGTGTTAATTAAATAGATGGGCCTCCCTTTCCCCATTGTAAGCCCCAGAGGTGGCCCGAAGCTTTGTCTGGATTTGAAAGGGAATCGGTGCCGCAAGCCCCATGGGCCTCTCCATCCTGCAGGATGGCGATGGGACAGGCACACACGTGAAAGGACACCCACGTGGGGTCTGCCAGGTGTGGGTTCCGATCGCACCTGCCATCTCCCAGTGCTGGAGCCAAAAGGGCCCACTTGTCACCTTGGGCGCATTACTTCGCAGATTGAACACCGGCTCCCTGGTCCGTGGACTATAACACTGCTCCCCTCCTGGGAGGACTCAGGCATGATATGAAATGAACCCCTGGCACACAGTAGGGCCTCCGGGAAGGTCTGTCCTCCTTCCTTCTGTTCCTGCAGAAAATGCCACAGCAGGAAGTGCCCTCAGAGACCACCTCATCCAGCCTTTCCTCTGGCCACTGGGTCCAAGGCCTACAGTGGGACAGTGGGAGGGGCAGAGCCGGCTTCCTGATCCCATCTAGACCTTTCCCCTCCCCACAGAGCCTCCCTTTGTCCTGATTGACAGGCATACTCCATTCTGTGCACATGACCCTAAAATGAGAGAGAACCAACTCTGGTCCCCACAGATGCCAGGCACACAGAGGGGGTGCTCCTTAAAGAGTGTTCCTTAGGAAGATGTGTCATTCACAGGACTCCCTCAGTGAAAGCTGGTTCCTTTTGCCAATACGATTTCCATAAAGTGGGGCCCTGGCACTCCACTCCTGGTCCCACCTGAACGCCCTCCTCTGTATCCTGGCCCTGGCTCCCAGCCCAGGGTTATTGGGCTTCTAGCTCAACAGTCAATCCAAACCAGTGTCCCCTTGGTTCCAGCTCCGACTGAGAGTCCAATTGGGAGTTTAAAATCGGCTCCAGTTTCTTGCCTCTTGTGAAGGTTCGGGGCCCTGATTCTGGCCTTCGCCTAAGACTCAGGTGTGAAACTCTCCTCTCTTGGGTCTGCCCCTGGAGAGCCTACCCCACTGCCCGTGCCTCCGCCTGGCTCTCACATCTGCTGAAGAACAGGAGTCCTTCCTTCGTGCACAAGGTGGCATCCGCGTTCTCCTTGGGGGGCAGGAGTGAAGGCCGCCCGGTCCTCCCTAGGGGAGGTGGGTGGTGGCTTCCCTGGCAGCAGCAGGGTGGGCCCACCATCCCTCCTGAAAGAGTCAGTGGCAAATTATCTAGCTGGAGAACGGAGGTAACTGTTGCATGATGCAGGAGTTCAGCAAATTAGGGCCCAACACGAGAAAACTGCCTGTGCGTTGATTAGGAAACAGACGTGTCCCTGGTGAGGGAGTCACACAAAAGCTTCCACCATGGCCATCAAAACTGGCCTTCCCTGCAGACACGGCCACAGAACTGACCATGGGGGGAGGCCAAGGCTTTATGGAGAGGAGAGAGTTGGGCAGCCCGGCTCACTCACAGGCATCGGGCAAGCAGGACCCGGCAGCAGCGCGCCGAGCGGTGCCTCCCATATGGAGCATCTACTGCTCCCATCGCCCCTGCACAGTAGGGCACACCTAGCCCTGACTGGAGGGCAGCCTGGCCCCTGTGTTTATTGAGTGCCTACTCTGCGTTTGGCAAAGGGTTGGTCTAGAAAATGCTGGAGAAACAAGTGGAGAGAAAGCTGCAACGGAAAAGAGGCCAAATCCGAGTCTGTCAGTCTCAGGCCTGGGGGTTCAGAAGCGGGAGAGTGGGAGCAAAAAGAAATAAGGGCCTGGGAGAAGGGGGGTGGCTCCTGGGTGGGTGGTGGGAGAGAACAGGCCACTCTGCAGAGGCGTGGAGGGGACTGGAGTCCTGGAGCAGCTGGGATCAGAGTGAGAGGCAAGTGACGAGGAAGAATTAGCCCGCTCAGGATCACAGGAATGAGTGACATTCCCAGCACCTGAGGTCTAGGGCTTTGACACCCTGCTCCTCTTCACAGAGAGGGAAAGAGACCTGGGAAATCTGGCCCAGTGGGAATTCTAAGCCAGGCTGTTGCCCCCAAACAGGCTGGTTTGGACACCCTCCCTCCAAATCTACTATTGTCCTTGGTGGCCAGAGCAGCCCCTGTCACATCAATCAAGACTTGGGTCCTGTCATCTTAGGACTCACACTGTACTCAAGGCTGAGTTTCTCAGATTTCTTGATCATCATATTTGTGTTCTAGGTGTGAAGGTTCACAGAATTGAAGTCTGCCAGGGAGGGACTCAAGATTTGTGTGATCCATGAAGTGTAAGAAACCTTGACCAAGGGCAGTAAGACCTCACTGGTGGACAGGTAACTTACAACTTCAAGCAGGACAAGGAGTAGGTGCTGTAAGAGCTCTGAGGGGGAAGTGCATACTGATGACAGGTGGGGCCTGGAAGGTCTCCTGGAGGAGGTGAGAGCTGCCCTGGGCTCTGCAGGGAGATAGGAGTCATAGGCCACCATCAACTTCCACACATTGGACCCAATGTCAGTTAAAGTTGAGTAAGAAAAGTAAAGCCACTAGGAGATAGAAATAGCAAGGGATCTGTTACAGAGATCTGGCCTTCCTCTCTGGTGGTCAGTGAATCTCCTCGAGGCTCGGTCTTGTAGTTTTTATGTCTGACACTGGGTGTCAATGTGGGAAAGGCAGGAGGTAGGGAAGGGAAGATGGAGGTAAAGGGAGGGACAGTGAGAATAAGCCAGGATCCACCATGAGTTGCTCATGACCAACTCTAAGTTTCATTGCTCTGACCCAGCGCTGTCAATCTGCCTCTCCAGCCAGCATCTCCCACCGCCCTTCTTGACAGCCATTAGGGGGCTGCCTAGTGGTTTGAGTGACATAACTTCCAAGGAGCTCTGACATGTCCTCAGCATGTCATGCATACCCGTGCTTTAACCCTTAACCCAGAACAGATAGAAACAATGGCGGCAAGCGGTCACTTGTCTTTTTTTGCATAAATTCACATCTCTTTCGTACCCACGTGGGAGACCTCCTTCTTCTCATTCTCTCATCCTGAATCAAACTGATCAGGCTTCAATTTGCTGGCTGGGTGATCTTGGGCAAGTCGCCCGGTCTCTCTGAGCCTTCATTTCCTCATCTGTGAATGGGAATCATAATACTTACCCCGAAGGTGTGTTGGGAGGACTAGAAGGGGGTCGTATGTAAAGTGCCTGCATATAAGGTACCCACACCTGTCCGTTCCAGTGCATTCCTAAGAGGCAGGGCTGAGGGAGGAGGTATCAGCAAGAGCTGGATGGAAGCTCAGAGGCTGAGCCTCGGGCAGTCAGGGGGATCCCTGAGCCCAGCGTGGGTCTGACGCCACAGAGGTGCTGCTGGCACAGGTGGGCATTGGCCCTGGGCTACCAGAGTCGGTCCTGGCAGTTAAAGGACGATGAGCTCTAAGCTGACAGGAGCTGGGAGGTCAGAGGCTGCTCCAGGTGAGGATTGGTGAACAGAGACAAGAAGGCTGAGGGGTCGCTGAACAGTTGATTTAGAGAAAGGAGGATTCATTCAGTCTCTTGAGACTTTGCCCAAAGGTGAGAAGTACATGTCATATTAGCAGGACGTAAAGTGGAAGAGAACAGCAAGTAGCAGAGAGTTAGGGGCCTAGAGAAGAGGCCCCAGGCAAGGGTCCCGAGCAGAGGGCACAGGCTGCTGGCAGAGACCACAGTGACAGAAAGGAACACCCGTGAGACAGGTGGCTCAGGCCACAATGTTGCCATCACTAGACCTGCTTAAAAGGATGCTCACCTGTGCCAGTCTCCAGACCTCAACCCATTCAGCTGTCTTCACCCAGCTCCCTGCCATTCCCCTGCTTCCTTCAGGTCAGGCAGTGGCCTCCCAGCAGAGGGCGCCCTAGCCCAGGCCTAACCACACAGTCCAAGGTACTAACAGGCATCTCTCCCAGCAGAGAGCCAGCTGATGGGGAAAGGGGGTCTGCCTGCTGGACCCACCCAGAGCAGCAGCCTGGGCACTTTCTTGCCAAGCATCTTCAGAGGCCAGGTAGCAGGGCTGTGAGGAGTTGTGATAAGATGCAGGTTTTGTGAGGTGCAGTGAGCAGGTGTTAAGAGTAGGTTGTAACACTGCGGACAGGAGAGTTGGGATCCCTGCGGTGCCATCAACAGGTTATGTGATGTGAGCAGTCCCTTCTCCTCCCAGACGTGTTCCCCACCCAATTTGTGGGGAGCCTGGACTACAAGATTCTCCAAGACCCCCTCCAGCTCTGAGTCTGGTCCAACATCCTCGCCCAACTCTGCCACCCTCTTAACATTCTGTCCCAGTGGGCACCCTTGTGTGGAGGGACTGACTCATTGGTTGTATGTATCCTTCAGTCTCCAGGAGGCTGGAGGCCAGGTAGGGCATTGTTGCCTTACCTCGATGGAACTGGGTCTTCCCTGCCCCTGCAGTCACCATGGCTACCGCACCTCTTGTGTCCCGAGGACCACATCAGGGATGAGTACTGTCAGTGAGTTTGGTTCCAAGTGTCAGGGCTCATTAGCCAGGGGCCTTTCTCACTTCCTACCTCCTCACTCGGACACAAGGACTCATTCAATGCCACCTGATTTTTATTCCTTAAAAAATATGCCTTAGCTGACTGAGATGTTTCGCCCTCACTAAGTTCTCCAGGACTTTGTTCTCCACATCCCACTCAGGAAGCAAAGTGTTGTGTGGACTCAGCCAGACCTGGGTCCCCACATTCACGCTGCCACTGGGCCATGTGACTTGGTTGGCGCTACTGACCCTCCTTATCTGTGCAAAGCCTGCCTGCAAGGTAGCGTCTGGCCCACGGCAAGCATGCAAGTGCCAGCTGCCTTGATAATGAGGTTAGTGATGAATATTATTATTATTATTCAACCTCCTGGCTGGCATAAGCCAGTGTGCCAACTTTGACACCTTCTCTCTGACTCTCTCCTACTTCTAGATAAAGTGTTGGTTTTTTTTTTCAAAAGTAGACCACTATCATTCCGGGACCCACACACCCAAAAGATGAGGCAAGAATCCTCTACCTTCTTGATTCCACAGGCTGAACCCCAGGGCCTGAATGTCAGTTCTAAAACGCACCCTGTAATTTCTCCCTGGGGAGCGGGCTGTCTCAGGAAAGAGAACTCCCTGCGGTCTCAGAACTCCAAGATAAAAGCAAAGGCACATTTGTATGAAGCAAGTGAAGCTCAAGCTGCCAGGTCCCTCACTTGCTCCTGTACCTGTCAGGGCCTTGAGAGGGGCCCTGTCCACCCACCCAGGTATCAAGGGATTCGCCAGAATATGGACTCACCGCTTCCCTTCCCTGTAGTGGCCACCGAGTGCACTGCCCCTCCCGGAGGGTAGTTGACTCCTTGCTGAATGGGGCTGGGCACACTCATTAATAGAACTGCCCAGATAGTCTGAGAACCGCTGGGGGTGCCGCTTCCTCAGAAAACGCTACCGCGTGGCATGCCTAGGACTTCGTGGCAGAAGAGGATACTTTCTCCTGGTCCAGACACAGGGATGAACGTGGGAGAGATTTTCCTGTGTCTCCGCTTTCCCTGTCTTTCTGTCCCCTGTCCTTGCCCATCCCTTTCTGCTTGGGCAGCGTTTCTTTCCTGGGGAACAGCTATGCTCATGATCCCGCACAGTTGCCCTTTGACCGCAATACCTTTATTAACGACCTTCCTTCAAATCTATCAGCCATGAAGGCCCGGGAGAGGCTGTAAGATGCCAGATTTCTTCTTGCCAAGATGCTCTCTGCAGTGGAGCTTGTAATCAGCACTTGGGTGGTAACAATCTCCAGGAATAACAATAATTAACACATGAGTGTTGAACACCATTTGTTTCCCTGACTCCCAGGCTGTGCGGAACGGTAATGAAGATTGCTTTCTCTCCGAGCATAAAAATGTTCTTGTGTCACCTGGTGTGCTCACAGGTGTGCTGATTAACGGTGGCCTCCAGTGTCATAATGACCAAGCCACAGGCTTTGCTCTCGGCCGCGCACAGTTCCTCCTCACTCTGGGTTACGGTGACCCAGGTGGGTGGCCCGAGGCGAGGTCATGTTTGACAGATGGTCTCACAGTGCCCCCACCTGGAGACCCAGATAGGTTTGCTCCCTGGCTGGGCTGTCAGACGCTGGTCTTCCCCCTCCTTGAGGAAATTGCTAACTCCAAGCCTTTTTTTTTAAGCAAATGGCTTGTGATCAAGCTGACCATGCTCCCGCAGGATGCTGCAGATCTTCCTGGTCCGTGAGCCTGAGACCCACCTGTGGGCTTGTTAGCATCAAGGTGCCTGGGCTCCACCCACATTCCAATCCTGTGGACCTGGAAGGGGGCCTAGAAGTCTGTATTTTAATAAGCATCCCAGAAGGTCCGGGCCAGGTGTCCGCAGGGCCCACTTACAAGAATATGATTGTAGTTCATGGAGGGTCAGAGTCAGAGGGCAAAGGCACAAGCACTGGGGGTCTATAGCTGTGCTTGGGGACATCGGGGGCAGAAGAGGGAGAGAGAGGGCTAAGCAAGGGACTCCCAGTCTCCTCCCTCACTCCCCATGGAGCAGTTATGCTTCAGTTTGTTCAGCAGAAGAGCCAGGAGCAAGGCCCTGGGGCCTCCCTGCGTGAGTTCAAGCCACGTACAAGCTGTGTGACCCTGAGCCTATTACCTCTCCTCTCTGTTCTTCAGCCTCCACTTCCATACAATAGGATTATGATTTTAAAAAGAATCGAGAACTCACAGAGCCACTGTGGGGATGAAATGAGTTAATGTGCGTGCAAAGCATTTAAGAACAGCATTAAAAACATGCTAAGCATGAGTGCATAGTAGCTGTTACGATATTGTCTATTTAGATATCGTAATGAGGCAGTAATACTGTAGTCGTCTCATTGGAAAATGAATGTGCCACTATTTAAAAAAACAGTCTAAGTGATACAGGGATGGGCAAAAGTAGGTTTATAATTGTTCCTATGGGGAAAAAAACCCACATAATACAAATGAGTAATACACTAATGAATACATAATCCGAGAATAAACTGTAAACCTCCTTTTGCCCACCCTGTATATTAGTCTAATGAGCTCATTTTACAGATGGGAAAACTGAGGCCCCAGGGAAGAACTGCTGGAGGTCAGGTGGGTGGAAGCAGCCACGGAGCCTATGCTGATCTGACTGAGCTCGGCGTCCACTCCTTTCCATAAGGAGCACGCCTATTGCCTCCCTCGGAGCGTGGGCTCCAGGGATCCCAGGGTTGGCCTGTGATGGCCTGTCTCCTGTCACACCCTCTCCCAGGCACCCTCTCCTAGGCACGTCTAAAGGGCAGATCCGAGGGTGGCTTTCCACCAGCCCACTCCCATCCCCTTCAGAGCCCCTTGGGCAGCATTCCCCAGTCTGTGCTCCACTCCCACTCCCATTGGGCTTTTAAAAAGTTCCCACTCTGGAGACATTTGAAACTTCTGGTTTACCCCTGGGTCTCAATTCATTCATTCTCTACAGAGAGTCTGGGTGTTAGTAAGGAGTTTGGGACTAAGAGCCAGGGGAGCATGATTCCTTTAGCCCTTCTCCCCAAACAGGCCAGGATGAAATTCAGTTCTTACACTGTTTCCCGCACAGAGGAGAGGTGAATATGTGTTTGTAGTTGGAGAGGATGATAATAAAAGGCCGGGAAGGAGAGGAGGGTGCGTCGGGAAGAGGAGGGAGCAGCCCACGGGGTAAGAGAAAGGCAGTGTGGCCTTTCCAAGACCACATGACCTGTTTTGGCTTTAATATCCCAGTTCCCAGCAGCAAGGTCATAAAACTCTTTAAGTGATCTATTGTAATGATGTGGGATTCCATTACCAAAAAAATCCATAATTCTTGGCCTTTGGGTAAATAAATGCCCTAGAAAGATCGATACGGGAGGTACAAAGGTCCAGGGGGTGTCTGGGAAAGGCTCAGCATGGAAGAGTCCATTCCTCTTGTCAGTCTCCTGTCCCAAAACAAGGCTTTCCCTCTACACCCCCCTCCCCATCTGCCTGCCCCTAGTTCCTACCACCCTCTCCACACTGCTCAGTTTTCCCAGTTAGAACCCAGGGACTGGGATGAAGATGCAGGAGATGTGGAGGGAAGACGAGGAGATGGAGCGAGGAGAGAATCAGGAGACCAGAAGAATGAACATGTGTTCTCACTGGTTTTAATTCCAACTTTGTCTGGGCCCTTCTGTGCCATGCACTCACTTCGTGGTTATGTCTAGATCGCTTGGAAGTCAGAGCCTCCGTTTCCACATCTGAAGATTCTGAGTGGCAGCAGGGGTGGGGAGGCATCAAGATTGGACTAGAGTAATACAACCTGAAGGCATGGAGCCTGAGAAATCTGTGTTTATACCCAGTTCCCAGCTGGGTAACCTGAGAAAATTGTGCACAGCCTGTTAGGACTCAGTTTCTACCTCTGCCACATGGTAATGACATCTGCCCAGGGAGTATGTGAGGTCCCACATGTCAGGCACCCAGCAGAGTGTCTAACACACTGAGTGCCCCGTATTAATTGATCTCAGGAGGTGAGGTCAATGGTGGTTCCCTTCCTTTACCCGTGATGACCTCTGAGAGTGCCCCTGAGGAGTGATGGAAAAGGGAACAGCCTTCTTGCCAGGAGAGGAGTGGTGGCCACAGACATTCTCATGGGCAAGGGGCTCATTCATCAAGGGCAGGCAGCCTCCAGACAGTTCCATGCGAGACCTGACTTCCGGAGACGCCTCCTAGGGTTGGACAAACAGGGGAGCTAATGTAGGGGCAGAGAAGGAAGCAGTACTCTGAGTCACAGCCTGGAAAGCAGGCCAGAGAACGTACACTGAGCTGAGAACATCATGGGGTTCTGCTCCCCAACTTCCTCTTGCTTCCTCCTCCCCAAAATACCCAACATAGCTGATACCAGCCAGAGTTGGAAAGCTGATTGTAATTGCTTATCTCCTCCTTGGAGCCAACTCCTCTTCATTCTGTCTCTAGGCAGCAATATTGATGGGTATTTTATTTTAGAAATTATTTTTTTAAACCTACCAAAAAAGCCCTGAACTATTTTGAAATTGAGAAATACTTTCTAAATAATCCTTGGCTCAAAGAGGAAATAAAACCAGAAATTATATATTAGCTAGAAAGTAACAAAAAGGAGAACACTCCATATCAAAGCCTATGGGACTAGCTAAAGCTGTGCTCAGAGGACATTTTATAGCCTTAAATGCTTTTGTTACTTTTTTGTGAAAAGCTGAAAATAATGGCACTAAGTATTCAATCTCAGAAATTAGATGAAGAGCCATAAAATAAATGAAAAACAGCACAGGAGTTTGGATTTAATGAAATTAAAAGCTAAAATTAATGCAATGGAAAACAACAATAGTATTCCACTTTTGTTCTGAATAGTTTTTCTTCTTCCCACAGCAGCCCCACATTGCCAGCACCCTCTTCACTTACATCCACTTCTAAGAGTCTCATGTAAAAGTTTAGGTGAAAATTGATATCAATGAGATGCATTTCTTTACTGTGTAGCATTGATTTAATAAAACTATTTGATATAATCCAATAAGCACTAGACTTCACAACAGGAATACCTGGTTCTGGAGCCAAGCCCATAATTATCACTTCCCCTCCCTGGCCCTCAGGTTTCCACTTGCACAGGTAGAGGCTGGGCTACCTGTTGGCACTGATAGTTGTCAACTACATTTCATGCACTGCCAAAACTCTTCAGAAGAAAGAGGTCCCCCTTTGTGGGTAAATGCAGGGGGACTCTTTTTTGAGTGGTGGTGGTGGTGAGTAATGATAGCTGTCCTAGTGGGCTGCATTGCAGAAGGTTGGCCTGAGAGGGAGCACCAGGTTGGAAGGGTAGATGTAGACACTGAAGACAGCGTGGAGCACCTTAGGGTGTGAGCCTGGGCTGGAGCGAGCAGGGAGTGCAGCCAGGACCTTGGGCTCTCTTAAAATCTGGTGGATTCCGTCACTTCCTCCTGGACTCACTCATCTATCCTTTCTCCTTTAACTTTTCTAAAAGCTCGTCTATCTTGAAGTTACAACTCTGCAGGCTCGGTTCTGGGCAGGGGCAGTGATAATACATGGAAAAGGTGTTCTGATCTTCAGCCTTAAGGCTCTATGATCAGAGGCCACTGGCCAGGGGTCAGGCTGTCTGTAGTTGTGACCGCTGGCCTTGGAATCTGGGAGGCGGGAAGGCCTCTGTTCATTCTCAAGTCAAAATAATGACGCACTCCCATTTTACCAATGGAGCCCCGGGTGAGCTTGTCTGCAAGGCCTCCTGGTCACTGTGTCTTGGGTTCCTCCAGCTCCATGAGCCACTGCGTGGAAGCCCCAGCTCAGCTATTTGGATGAGTGTGAGCTTTGCAAGAAGGGAGGCTCCTCCATGCCCACTGCATACGTAGGGCCCAGATCCTGCAGAAGCACATAGGCCTCCTGAGAAATTTGGAGCTTTATTCTCAAGCCCGTCCAAGTCCTGAAAAGGTGTTACAGAGAGGCGTGCTGTGATCAGATTCAGGTCTTCTCAAGACCAGTCTAGCAGGTGGAATGGGGGTGATTGGAGGGTAGTAAAGTGGACCAGAGAGACCAAGATAGGAGGCAATGCAGGATCCAGGCAAGAAACACTGGTGCCCTGGACTTGGATGTGGGCAGTGAGACTAGAAAGAAGTGACATGTTCAGGGAACGGAATGTGTGCAATGTATGGAGTCAGGACAGCTTGGCTTGTGATGGGCTAGGAAGTGTGAGGGATAAGAAGTCGAGATGGCTCTGACCTTCTGGCTCGGGCGACTGGGAGGTGCCGTTTATCCAAATGAGGGCGAGTGGCAAAGGAACAAGGACAGAGGTAGGGAAGAGAGAAGGCTGTGTGGGAAGCAGAAGTAAAAGCAGCGCTCATTAAAGGAAACATCCCCTCTTTGAAAGGATTGCTTACAGTTTTGGCCTCCCCTTCCCCTGCTTTTATATGCATATTCAACTCTCCGAGTACAGCTGATGAACCGAAGACTTGGGGAGATGGCCACAGAGTCCTAGAGTGATGGGACTGCAAGGACCTTGTGTGGAGTGGGTGGGGTAGGGACCCGGCTGTGAGAAGTCTCGCGTGCCTTAGGGGAGCACTACAGCATTTCTGAGAGGGCACAGGAGTTTGGAATGGTATGTTCACTCTGCTCATATACATTCATTCTGTGGAAAACGAAAATAACTCCTGCGTGTTATAATACAGTCATCCAAGCAGACAGCAGAGGGGCTAGGTGTCAGCCTGTGGGAGCAGAGTGGTATCTGTGCGCCTATAGGAAGGGGGTGCCTGTGTGCCTGTAGGCAGGGGGTTAATGGGCCCTTGTCCAGGGGTGGCACACACAGGGGCTTCCAGAGGCAGGTGACATGAATGAGTTCAGGAGGCTGGGTGTAACGCTGGGACTGGCAGTGGACGCCAGTCCAAAGGGAGCGGTCATTGCCCACATCTGATGTGCCTCTGGTATGAACAGGACTCGGTGTGGCGAGGCCTTCCGTGTTTTCAGGACAATGTAGGAATCCAGAATCGGATGTGAAACCTCCCAGTTCTTCAGCATTGGCTCCCTAACAAGATGGAAGATCATTAGAAGATAGATCCGTGTAAGAACCAGATAAATCTCATCCATGAGTCAGCTTCAGCCCCCAGCTCAGCAGTTAGGGATCTCTGCTGAGTCCAAGCCGCTGGACACACAGATGCAAAAACTCAGGATCAGAGACGGGACTGGGAAAGCCCGAGGTCACACAGTGAGTTACGGGTCAAGTCCAGCCTCAAATGCCGACTCTCCACTGCTCTCTATTGCGTCGCAGCTACTCCCTCTTGCAGGAAGTCTGCTTAAGAGGGAAGATCTGAATTTTCCCATCACCTCCCTGTAACACTGCCTACTGCTGCTAAACTGAATTTTCCCCGGCTCCTCATTTTACACAGGAGGAGACTGAATCCCAGAAATAAAAACAAGATGTGCTTCCCCACTTGTGCAATGGCTGGGCTGGGAGCAGAACCCAGGCCTCCAGACCCCCAGCCTAGCCTGGCTTTTAGCGGCTCCTTAAGTACCCGAAGCTCTCCCTGGGCGAGGGCTATATTCAGCTTGCAGCGAGTTGTTGAAATATTCTGTTCCTAAGCATAGTCGACAATCCAAATTATAGTCCCTAGGACCAGCCCTGGGACGCATCACCTTAAATCTTCTCTCCACGGGGTCTGACTCACTGGCCTGGCCCCTCGCCTCTCCCCACTGATGAATGATAAACAGAACCGCAGCAGGCATGGAGCCCCGCCAGCCACTTCTGATTTGTCTGCTAATTGGAGCCGGGGCGAGGCTGGCATGCTGCCACCAGGCGGTGAGCGAGCAGTGTGGGAGGCGCACAGCACAGAACTTCAGGTTCAGGAGACCAGGCTCGGGGCTGCCCTTTGGAGCCGGTTGACCTTGAGGAAGAGGTCATTGAAGTTCTCTCAGCCTCGCTTTCTCCATGGGGAAGCAGGACGCATCACACACACTCTAAACTTCAATGTCCATGGTCAGAAAGGAAATGAGAGCCTGAGAGACCGTTCCTGTGCCCGAGCTTAAAATCTTCAAAGGGTCCCATTGCCTGTATGTTAAAGTCAGGTCAGGCAGGTGTGATCTGGGGCCAACACCAGACCCTGCACTGCCTCCCTCCCTTCTCTTGGTGAGGGCAGCTGGCATTTACTGAACACTGGCTGTGTGCCAGGCACTGTGCTAGGCGCTTTACACTCATTCACTCACACATTCCCCTCAACATTCCTTTAAGAGAGGTACATTATCTAGAGAATAAAAAATAAAAACAAGCTTAAGTTGCTTGAAGAACTGGCCTGAAGACCCCAATAGTGAGGAGAGAGTTGAGATTTGAATGAACTCTGGCTCCAGAGATTGTGGTCTTACCTGCCACATCATCCCATCTCCAAGAATGTCTGGACCCCACCTGACTTCCTATGAGTTCTCAGAAAGTCACATCCTTCCTT
Organism: Myotis lucifugus; assembly: GCF_000147115.1. NCBI lineage: Eukaryota > Metazoa > Chordata > Mammalia > Chiroptera > Vespertilionidae > Myotis > Myotis lucifugus. The sequence goes on along the minus strand of NW_005871444.1, from coordinate 34,084 downwards.
GTCTTCACCTCTCTGCTTAAACCTTGCTCCGGCTTGGAAAGCACCGCTAAGCAGAATCTTACTTGAGGCTCAATTTCCAACCCTATCTCCCTGGATCTGCCCTCTTTTCTGTCTCCCCTCCTGGCTCCCGGGCCCACTGCATGCTGGCCTAAGATAACACTCAGCCCACCAGGTAATGCCCCCTGCTGCACTCCTGCCTCACCTGTCAATGACAACAGGCTGCCATCCGTGTTAGTGCACTTTGCCAGCTACTGCGACAGGCTCGATCACCTCAAATACTGGAAACTCCCAAGAAGAGGAGGCTTGTTTTACTCATTTTTATGACTCTGGCCCCAGCACAGCATCCAACGCTTAGTAAATGCTTTGTCAATGTTGGGGGTGAAGAGGAGAGAGGGAGGAAGGGAGGAGGAGGGACATGGAAGAAAAAGAAGCAGAAGGAAGGGATGAAAGGAGGAGGGAGGGAGGAAAGGAGAGAGGGAGGCAGAAATATATTTATGAATGCATTTATTTAGTGAATGGTGTGAGGCAGGGGTCAGCAAGCCATGGCCGTCTGGTTTGGGGTCATATCCAGACCATGGGCTGTTTTTTTGTTTGCTTGCGCGCATGTGTGTGTGTGTGTGTAGCCCCAAGCTAACATTTTAAAAGGTTGCAGAAATTTTTGTCAAAGAATATGTGACACAGACCATAGGCGTCCCAAAGTCTAAAATATTTACCCTCTGGGGTTTCCTGGAGAAAGGCTGCTGACCCCTGGCGTGAGAGGACGCCATCATGGACCTACGCGCGCATGAACAGCGAATGAAAGAGAATGTTCATTCTGCAAAGAGAGCGCACGCACTTCAGAATCTGGGTAGGAAATCAGAAAATACCAAAACTTGGAAGCTTAAACATGATGCGAGGTGAGTCGCGTCCCCAGGATGCGGGCCACCAGAGTGATGATTTATTCGGGGCCCTGCGGAGCCGGCGGGGCTGCGCCTCTCAGCACAGTCTCTGGGGCCTCTCCAGAGGAAGGCACGTGTTTCAAAAGCAGCTAATGGCAGACAAAGCGAGATCTCAGAAACCACGCCTGCCTGCCTGTACTATAAAGCCTGAGTTTCTCGGGACTGATGCAAACCCTGTGGAGAGTGGATCCTGGGGGTGAGATCCAACCCAGGAGGGCAGGGGAGGCCCTGAGCAGCTGGCCCAGGGGTCCCAGGCCCCTTCACCAGCTGTGCAGTGAGGACTCCTGGATGAGCCCTTCCTGGGTCTGGCTGTCGAGACCCTGTGTCCTCCTTCGATCTAACTAAAGGGGCGTTTGGTGACAACTGGACTCCTTCGGGGAAGGTTGTCCTGTCCGGCTGACTTGCAGTTCCTCGGCCTAACAAGCAAGATCACCACGTGCACGCTATGTATGGAAAACCTGCCACAGGCCAGGCACTGGGTGAGGTGGGTTCTTATTTCCATGATCTCAGAGCCAGACATCAGTGTCCCTGTGCAACATATGACACAACGGAGGCTCAGAGAGACCAATGAGCTTACCCAAAGGCACAGAGCTATAAGGTAGCAGAAACAGTAACTCCTGGGTTAGTGGTCTCAAGCCTAATTCGTTTTATAATTTGTCTCTCTCTCTGTCACACACACACAGTGTCTCCGGTTTTTTTTTTTTGGTGGGGTTCAGTCTCAGATCCGTCTTATACTTCTAGACCCCAACATCCTGGGACCCTGCTCTAACCCTAGACTGTGTGGTTGGAAACCTTAATATCCATTTCCATTTTATCACAAACCTATGGATTACATATTATATGTAGAAATAAACAAAAGTTAATCTCTCTGTCAAGGCACTTGCCATCTAGTGACAGGCAGATAAACTGTCTGATAAGATTCAGGATGATGAGCAGATGTCAAGAGTATAATACCTACCTGCCCTAACTGGTTTGACTCAGTGGATAGAGCGTTGGCCTGTGGACTCAAGGGTCCCAGGTTCGATTCCGGTCAAGGACATGTACCTTGGTTGCAGGCACATCCCCAGTAGGAGGTGTGCAGGAGGCAGCTGATTGATGTTTCTCTCTCATCGATGTTTCTAACTCTCTATCCCTCTCCCTTCCTCTCTGTAAAAAATCAATAAAAATATATTTTAAAAAAAGAGTATAATACCTGCCAGCCCTCATGTTGGGGTAGCTCAGGCTTTGGACCTTGGGCTCCAAGAGGGCTTCCCTGAGGAAGTGACCCCAGGGTGGAAGAGTCCACAGGCAAAGAGAGGAGAGTTAGTGGGCAGTGCAGCCAGAGGGGTCAGAATGTGCTAAGGCTGGGCAGCTGGCATGACCTGATTGAAATTCATTTGGGATGGATGGGGCCAAAGGTGAATCTGAGGAAGTAACAGGAATCAACCTTGGAGGGTGTGCCTGTTGGAAAGTGCAAAATCTCTAACCTAGCTATTGTTGTTGTTGTTGTTCTTCTTCTTCTTCTTCCTCTTCAAAATACATATTTTCATTCATTTCAGAGAGGAAGGGAGAGGGAAAGAAAGATAGAAACATCAGTGATGAGAGAGAATCATGGATCAACTGCCTCCTGCACACCGCATACTAGTGATCGAGTCTGCAACCCGGGGATGTGCCCTGACCAGGAGTCAAACTATGACCTCCTGGTTCATAGGTCTATGCTCAACCACTGAGCCATGACGGCCTGGCATGCACCTGCTCCTCCTTAACTGGCCCTACCCCATTCTTCCAACGGGGCTGGGGCCTGGGAGCTGTTGCTGAAATAGGGTCCTTTCATCTCAAGCTCTCTGAGCTGGGGGACAAGGTGGGAGTCTGCTGTGGTTTCTCTCCTCACTTCTCATCTAATCCTGGAATGGGGATCTGGTCGTGTCCTTAGGGTCGAACCCTGTGTTTCCCAGATAAGGGAACTGTGACTCCCACGAGGACCGTGGCTCGCTAAGGTCACTGAGCTGGTTGGCAGCAGGGCTAGGGATTAGAACTGCCATCCACCCAGCCCTTTCCAAACTGCCTTCTGGTCTCTTTCCTCCTCCCCAACCACTCACTGGCTTCCCACTCACAGGGTTTTAAATATATATTTTTAAGGCAGCGTGGATAGGCTCTGTGGGCCAGCAACAGAGCACACAGATCAAGGGCAGCCTGGACCCAAAGGCTCTGCCTTTTATCAACAGAGGGGCCTTTGTTACTGGAGAGAAGTGAGCCAGCATGGGCTCCCAGGAAAACCCTTGATCCCCCCTCCTGCTGCCTGCAGAAGGAGACAGGGCCCGCCCATGGTCAGCGTAAGCCCAACCCCCTCCCCTCCCTGGCTCCCTTGGGGGCATCACTGCTTTGAGCTCCAACAGCAACAGCCCCAGGCCAGGTATTAAATAAAAGAGGCCAAGTTTTGCCTTTCATGACCCTACTTCTTTTTTCAGCACCACGTTTCCCCTCAAGAATCCAGCAATTCATTATCCTCATCACTATTTTCTCATCCCCAACCGCCTTCCCTGTGCACAGCACACAATAGGGTGGATACTTCATACACCACTTGCCTTCCCGCGGTCTCTCCTGGCGTCCCAATTACCTGTGAGGTTGCCCGTGGAGACGCTGATGCCCGGGGAGGCTGCAGGGTCTGGCTGAGCTCAAACCAGGTCCGGCTGACTCGCAAGATATTATCGGTTGGTTCTGCTCCCTCGGGAAAGATGTATTTCTTAACTGCGCCTTCCCCGAGCTATAAAGTAAGTTCCTGACAGAACTGCAACTGCCTGTTTTTACAGTTCTAAGACGTAAGACTCACCTTAGAGCTGCAAAGAACAAGCGAGAGGGATGTGTGGAACCTGGGACACAAGCAGACCGAAGTCAGCCCAGGGGACTCCACTGCAGGGCCAGGGAATTGAAAAGTCATAGAAGGAAATAAAGAAATGATTGAGGTCAGCTCCTTGTAAAGATGTCCTCACTGGGACCCTGAGAAAGGGACTCTTTCTGTAGGAGTGTAGAGCCCTTCGTGGCATGGTTGGGAGTGTTCCTGGGTCTCTGGGTTGCCGCCATGCCATGAGCCTGGAGTCTGGCTCACTGCTGAGTGTTCAGGAATCTGTGGGCTATAACCTGCCATGCCCCTGGCGATGCTAAAGGACCAGCTAATTGCCCTTGCCCTCTGTCTGGAGTTTGGAAACCACCTTTGCTCCAAGCCAGCAGACAGCTCCGCTGAACCTTCAGATGCCACGTTCACAGGTGTACCCCAGACAGACGGTGGGCATTTATTTACTAGTAATTACTCCACCTCATCCCATACCTCCGGGGATCCTAGGGCGTGTCTGTGTCCCCCAGGGCCCTGGTGACAGGTTCAAACTGGTGACTGAGGCAAAGAAGGAACACTGACTTAATGCTCCCACTGCCTTTCTAGGGTGACACCCACCCCGTTTCTCGGGAAGTAGGTCCTGTTTCTCTGCTCTGCTCTGCTCCTTTTGTAGAGTATCTGTGCTCACGGAAGGTAGGGCCCTGCAGTTCATGGTTCTATCTTGCCCCTCCCCTTTGGACATCCCTGCCCCCTACCTCAATCTTGACAATAGCCTGGGACTCGCTGGGTTGGCCAAACCTCCATTTGGTCTTCCTGTCGTGGGGTCAGTATCCATCCCAAGCGTTCCTCTTCTCTGGCCTCATACTCTCCACTCGGTTTGCAAACAGGCAAAGCAACAAAGAGTCAGGACTATCCCAGTGTCCATGTTTCTGTCTCTACCTCAGAGCCTCTTACCCACTCCCCACTCCCCACCTGCCTGCCTGCCCCACCACCCTCCCCAGTGCCACACTCCACAGACAAACCCAAAGCCCAGCCCTTAAAACAGAAGTCTGGAGGAAGTAATTCTGCAGGATGGCCTTCCACAGAAAGGGCAGTGTACTAATAGTTCTCTGGTCAGATGAATTGGAAAACACAGGGTTAAACCGAAGTTCAGCAGGAATCCTTACTGCAGAATTTCAATGTGCTCTCCAAGCAAAGAATATTGAATACACTGTTTCCAGCACATACATGACTGTCCTCAAAGACCAATATTCTCCATAAACACAATTTAGGAAGCATTTATTTAACTCCTTCCTGGGTACTAACTTGGATAAGTTTGACACTACCACTAATTGGCGGTGTGGCTTCAGGCAAGTCACTTTCCTCTCTGGGCCTGAGTTTCTTCATCTGTAAAAACAAAAAATGAGGTAGGAGGTGGGTGAGATGGTCCCTGGCATCCCGTCTGACATCTGCGTTTCCCTCATCTGTATCCTCTGCATCCTGGTGCGAGGGCAGCAAAGGCGCTAGAGATTAGGAACAGTGTGGAGCTGACAAGATCCAAGCACAATGAGACACAGTGGGCGCCCATGTGAGTGGCTGGGATGCTTTCTAAATGTTGAAAGTCATTTTTATGTAGCTGACATCACACGGCCATTCAGAGAGATCAGAATCCCCCGAGGCTGAGCAAAGCATGTAGCCAGTGACAGACACTCCACTGGGACTGCTAGGCCAAGGGGATCCCACTGGGGATGCAGGTGCCACCAGCATCCATGCAGATCAGGTGGCCTTACAGAAGCCATAGCAGGCAGTGCATGGATGCCTTGCCAGTGTGACCTGACACAGCCAACAGGGAAGCTATCAAATCGCATCGTTGGAGTCCCACTGAAGAATCCAGAGACAGTTCCAAAAATCAAGGGCAGGGTTTTGGTTGGCCCCCTCCTGGTCATCATGATGGTCCGTAGAATGGCCCCTCCTTCTCTGTGAGGCCTGAGGCTTGGCTTAGAAGCTCCCTAGGGTCCACTCCAGGCCTGACACCTTGTAGAGGTGTCAGAGTCCCGGTCTCACCCAGGACACTCTGGGGCACAACCATGACCCTGCAATAACTAAATTAGGGCGGATATGGCAAAAAGAGAGAGAATTGGGGTGGGGGGACCATCAAACACATTCATGTGTCACATGAACATTGGGCCAGTTGAATTTTGAGGCCTCTTCCAACACTGAGCTTCTATTCCTTTGAGTATCTTCTATGGTCAATAGATGGTTCAAGACACAGAGAGGGAAAGAAAAAGGAAGAAAAAATAGCCCCTACCATTATGGAGTAAAGTTTTCCCTCAAATTATGTTCTAAAGAATACCAGTCCTTTAGATACTCAGGAAATAGGTGTTTTAGCATCAGATGAATTTCAGAAATGTAGCATATATATCCCCCTACTCCTGGGATTCTCAGCCAACATCAGCCTGTTAAAAGGCTCTGAGAAGTCCTGCAGGAAACCTGCCCAACTGGCTCATCTAAGGTTTCCCAAATGTATTTGTCCATGGAGTTCTTTGGTCTGAACACCTTTCCAAGGCCTATGGAACTACTGTTTCCTGCAAGAGGAATCAATGTCAGACCTGGAGTGGATTCTAGGGAGCTCCTAGGCCAAGTCCCAGGCTCCAGAGATGAGGAGGAGCTGGTCTGAGGACCATTGTGACAATCAGGAGCCGTCCAACCAAAACCCTGCCCTCGGATTTTTTAAACGTTCTGGATTCTTGATTGGGACGCTAAGGATGCGATTGTAGATTAGTAGCTGCTGCCATGTTGGCCGGATCATGTCACATTGGCACAGCATTCCTGTGTTGCCTGCCATGTTGCTGTCACATGAAGAAAACTCAAAAAAGGATGAGAGAAAGGTGGCAACAGAGTTCATTCCTAGTTATGGTTGCCAAGGTTTCTGGAGCTGCCATGCTTCCTATAGCTCTTTCTTCCTTTTATTTGCACACAATCTCAGGCTCTTTCCAGGAAAACCTCTTTCTTTCTTCCTTCCTTCCATCCTTCCTCTCTTTCTTTCTTTCTTTCTTTCTTTCTTTCTTTCTTTCTTTCTTTTTTCTTTCTTTCTCTCTTTCTTTGTTAAACTATATAAGTCAACACTCTTTCTGTCAGTGAGAACTCTAAGGAACTTTCCTTGGCTGTAGCCAACCCACTGTGATCACTCCCTTATTCCATTATGATTGCTAATTGCATTCCCTCTGTTGAGAGCTTGTGGGGGGCTCCTGTGGAAAAATGGGGTACTTATACTTGGCCTTATGCTGTTTTGTTTTTCTGTGTGACCGTGGGCAAGTCACTTAACCTCTCTGCGCCTCGTTTGCTTTACCTGCAAAAGGGAGTTGAAGACCCTTCCTTCCAGGGCTGTTCTGGAGCCCTGTAGAATGTGATTTGCAAAATGTGTTATGGGCCCTGCAGAATGGTGCCTTCCTGCCCCCTTTTCTTCAGTCCCCCAGCCAGAGGCGGGACAGGCTCCTCAGAAGAAGGGAAGCAGAGAGTATTTAGGTAAGAACCAGACCTCTGAGTGATCCTGCTGCTATTTCGGAGCACTGCATGAAAAGTCTATTTTTGCTGATTCATTTGCAAGGCTTATCCTTAGAGGGCCTTCAAATGTCCCCTCAGGGGCCTTCCCCTGGCCTCCTATTCTTGTAAAAAAAAAAATGAGAAAAACAAGTTGCATCAAGAAAATTGCCAACTACTTTGTATGTTCCAAGGTGACCCCCGCATGGAGTAAGATAAAGGGGGCCCTCGTTGGAAGTAGCTCTTTGAAGCCTTTCTCCAAGGACTCATCGAGGGGCCCATGGGGGTGAGAATCGCCAACAGCCAGGAAGCTTTGCCCAGAGCCAGATGGCATTTCAGGGAAGGTTGGGGGAAGAGGTCATCTGTTCACTCCGCGTGTATATATATATTAAAACCCCACAGTGGGCGGAGAAAAGCTGGGTGTGGGGGCACGATGGTGAACGAGCTGCTGCTGGCATTTCTCAGGTCTCCAAGCCTCTGTTGGGCTCCTCTCTTGGGTGCTGGCTGGGGAAAGGCTGGCGTCTGTGAGTGAGAGGAGTGCTGGATAAGGAACCAGAAGCTCGTTCCTGGCCCCAGCTCTCTACTTCCTGGCCATGAGACCTAGGCAACCCTTTCCCTTCAGAGCCTCAGTTTCCCAAACTACAAAAGCTGTGAGAGGGGAATGTCATCCAAGAGAAAGCGAAATCCGGTAGCCTTGGCTATAGTGACTTCTACAGTGGGTGATGGAAGGGCGGTGTGTGGGGGATCGTTGGGTCAGTGCTGTTGGTGCCAATCAGATGGGTAAACCCTGCTCCTAGCCCGCCTGGTCGTCCTTGAGGGTTAGCGGGCTGGAAGCATTTCTGTAGCTAAGACTCGCCTTGAGCAGGGGGGAGGGGAAGGGAGGGTTTATCTTGGAGGAAGGCTGGCAAGCTTCCAGCGGTGCTGGGCACAGCCATCCTGGCCCTCCAGGGACAGAGCTAGGATGAGAGCTGGACCAGAGCACTGGTTCTGGTAAAACTTGAGGGAAGGACCACAGAAGAAAGGGAACGTGGAAGAAGGAGTTGGTGAGGAAAGCAGAGAGACCAGAGGGAGCAAGAGAGAATGAAGGGGAGGAGAAGAAGCTAGAGAAAAAAAATGTTACAGCTGCTGCCGAGGGTCAAAAAGTATCCGTGATCAAGTCCATTTCTGGTTTTGACATTTCATTCAAGTTATACAAGGTGGGGGGTGAGGGGAAGTGCATTGGGGAAAACTGAGGGAAGGAAATACTGAGTCTCTCAGTTTTTTTCCAACAACGGCATATGCATCTATGAAATGCATATGCAAAATGAAATGTTAAAAATAAAATTTATCAGGGGCCCATACCTGCGGATATATGACAAGGGGGACAAGAAGTCCAGAGAAGGTAGAGCTGTCCTTTGAGAATGTACAGCCCAGTGCAAATCAAAGTGAAGCTGAGGCCCAGCCATGGTTGTGCCAGGCCCAGCATCCGCCCAGGGGGCCAGGGAAGCCAGACCCACCTGTGCTCGCTTGGTCCAATGACTGTATGTGTCCCCAGTGCTCTACTGTGTGTTTATACCTCTGAAGTGTTTATTTAAAGAAATCAGTCGCTACTAAATTAGCAGCTCATTTTGTGTTTCGGTAGCTGCTCATTTAGAAAACGGGGCTGACGGTAGCTCCGACATAAAGGTGCTGGGGAGAATTCAGCTGCGTGTGGCTGGTATGCTGGTGGGACCCAGACCCACATCGGTCCCGGCCACATACAGGGGGAGAGAAGTGCATCAAGCAGTTATCCGGGCTGCGTTGCCACATTCCACATTCCACTAACCCACCACCCTCTCCTGAAGAACAGACAATTGCGGCAAAGGTTGAGGCTGGGGGAGTGGGGAGGGGAATCGTTCACTGTCAGGTGTGAAGTGGATCACAGTGTGACCCACAGGGATGGCCCCTCTACCCCACTGCCTCTCCAGTGCCAATATTTAAAGCCCGTGGTCGGCAAACTGCAGCTCACGAGCCACATGCGGCTCTTTGGCCCCTTGAGTGTGGCTCTTCCTAAGCCTTAGGAGTACCCTAAGTAAGTTAATAACAATGTACCTACCTATATAGTTTAAGTTTAAAAAATTTGTCTCTCAAAAGAAATTTCAATCGTTGTACTGTTGATATTTGGCTCTGTTGACTAATGAGTTTGCCGACCACTGTTCAAAGCAAACCCAAGTCCAAGGCCACATCCCCAGAATCCTTCCTCAGGCTTGCACTGGACTCCAGTTAGGGCCAAATTTTTTAATGGGGCAAAGAGAGGAAAGTTGTGTTCGCCTAACAAGGGGAGTGTGACCTTGAGCAAGAGGAAGGAGAACGGAGATTGAGAGTCTGCTTTTCTGAGTGTCTCCGTGGGAAGGAAAATGTCACACGGAAGGGCAGTCCTTCCGGAGAAAGGACTGACCTCATCCACTCCATAGGGACACTTTCTCTTAGAACCCTCACGGCATCTCTAGGGCATAGGACTCGCCATCCCATTCGATAGATGGAGAAAATGAGGCTAAATGACTCCATGAACAGCCCAAGCTAGCAAGCAGCTGCGCCGGAACTCAACTCACATTCCTTGAACTGTTCATACCCAAGCTCAGTGTGTCATCTGTAAAATGGGACAATAACAGCACTTGCCTGGTAGGACAGCCACGAAGATTAAATGTTTACTGGACATAATGCACTTGAAACCCACTGTGTAGGGCACACTTAATACACTGGCTGTATTATAGTTCCATTAAGTATTGCAGCTTCTAGCAAAGCTTTATTTTGGCAAGGGACCTAGGGACCAAAAGTGATTAAAGGACTAGAAAAACTTAGGCTGAAAGGAAAATATTACAGGGACACAGGATCTTAATCCTTCAAAATGCAAACGCGGCTACGAAAAAGACAGGTCTTGTTCAGCACTTTCCGGAAGGCAAAATTAGGGCCAATAGGGGAAAATGAAGAGGATGAGCTTTAAGCTCCTCATTAAGGCAGACCTTTCCAGGCATAAACTCCCTGAAGAGGCATTTCTGTTCCCATTCCCCTTTTCTTATAAGCTGAGCAGGTGGTCGTGGTCAACGGCGCTCTCAGGGGAGTGACGTGTCGGGCGGGGACCCTCCAGCCTCCAGGTTCAGGCCGGGCTGCCAAGAGAGGAACTTGCTCATCAGGCCCTGGAGGGATGGCGTCACTGACCAGACGCTCCAAACCACTGGGGCCTGACCTTCCAGAACGATCTGGCCTCCCCGAGGGTCCAAATTGCTATGTCAGACCAGCTCGATGAAAGTAATTGCATATGTCCCTAACGCTGCAATTAAAGAAACTCATTGGCAAGCAGTGTTGGGCAGAAATCCATTTTTAGAGTTTTTCCTTTCTTATTAGCCGCTCTCCCACAGAAATAGTCTATGCGTGCAGTAAATCAGAGGGCAATATGTGGAAAGTTCCCGAGGAGCCGAGGACCCAGAAAACGTGGAGATGAATTGCAGGCTGAGACAACAGGGAGGCTGTGGGCAGAGACGCGTAAATCCTCTTGACAAGCAGCCCTTGGGCCCAGGTGCCCAGCTTCGTGCTGGACCGAGGGGAGGAGTCCGATGATGGATCTCCGCCTTCCCCAGGATCAGGGTGGGCATTCCAGCCCGAGCCCCTCTCTGTGGCTCACAAGGAGATCTATTCTGGATGCTGGATGCCTTTGGGGGTGTGGGAATGCAAATGAGAGATGAGCAGGGACATAAGACGAAGGAGAAGTATTGTGTCCAAAGGGGTTGGCAGAGGAGGGCTCGGGGAACAGAAGTGGAGGAAGAAGAGGGAGGAGGATGCACGTCTGGTCGGGGCAAGTGCTGAAGAGCAGCCTCTAGTGAACTGAGCAGGAGGGCTCAACTGAACAGAAATCCAGCAGCGAGATTCTGAATCCGGCTGGGGCCCCGGTGAGTGGGTCAAGGGTCAGGAAAGTCAATTTCTAGGACAGGGTCAAAGCAGACAAACACAACAGAGACAGAATTTCGACCACTTCTGGCGGTCATGTCAGATGGTGTGACCTAAGAAGCCACGTGGGAGTTGTTCCTAAGGAAATCGTTCAGCAGAAGCACAAAGCTCTTTATTGCAAATTATCCAGGCTAGCAAATGTATCTGACCATTGGGGGAAGTGCCGAGTGATAAATCACAGGCCACGCAGTGGAGCGTTGTGTGGCCATTAATTATTACAACCAGCAAGACTGTCTGATAATATGGGAACCTTTTCATAATTCTCCGAATCAAGGATTGCCAATGTTTTTCTGTACAGAGCCAGATAGTAAATATTTTTGGCTTTTCAGGCCAGAGAGTCTTGGTTGCAACTACCCAACTCTGTCTGTGAAAGCAGCCACAGATAGTATATAAACAAATGGGTGTGACTGTGTTCCAATAAAACTTTATTTACAAAAACAGGTAGTGGGCTGGATTTGGCCAAAGAGCTGTTTTATTTTTTTTTAAGTTTTGTTTTTGTTTTATATACATATTTATTGATTTCAGAGAGGAAGGGAGAGAGAGATAGACACATCAACGATTAGAGAGAATTATTGATTGGCTGCCTCCTGCACGCCCCCTACCAGGGATCAAACCCACAACCTGGGCATGTGCCCTTGACTGGAATCGAACCTGGGACCCTTTAGTCCGCAGGCTGACACTCTATCCACTGAGGCACGCTGACCAGGTCCAAAGAGCTGTTTTAAATCACAAAAGAAACCAGGAAGTTATATAGTCATTATGATTACAACTACATAAAATAGAGATTTGAATGGCAGAAATAGTCAAACCTGGAATGGGTAAAGACACTGGAGGTAGAGTGGGTTCTCTTTTTGATTTGGGGGTGAAGCCAGGACCCTCCAATTACCTGAGTACTCAGGACTCACACATACCCTCCAAGGACTGGGTCTGCAGGGGCCCAAATTCCCATTTCCGATCATGGTACGGCTCTGAGGTTTCTCAGTGAACACCCAGGAAGGCTGGGCCCTGCCCTGACCTAGGAGCCCGGTTTTGTCTGCAGGTGGAGCACACACCCAGTTTCAGCTGGAGTCAGACCTGAGGCTTTGCCCACTTTAGCTGAGGATCCCAAGGCTGGAGACACAGTGGTGAGAACCCATGGCCGCCCCAGTGTCTGGGGCCAGTGAGCTGCCTCAGGCGGAACCTGGGGTGAAAACCTCAGGCTGGGGGCTAGGCTTCAATAGATGCCCTGGGAGGCGAGGAGGGGGAAGGCTGAAGCGGAGAGCAGGGACGGTTCCATTCCGGTTGGCAGCACTGGCTTACCTCTGGCTGCTCTGCTCACCAGCTCAGTGTCATTGTCCTTTTACTTCTTTGGGCCTCTGTTTCCACATGTGTATCATGGGGAGGCAAAACCCAGCCTGCAGGGTTGTTCAGAGCAATAAGATCACGGGGACTGGCTCAGAGGAGGCCTTAGTAATGGTGGCATCTGGGTAATAGAGTCAGAGGTAGAGGGGGCCGCCCCACACGGCTGCACATGCCCACGAGTCCGATGGGGCCAGCCAGGGTGGCTTCAGTAGGGGCCTAGCTCTGCACCGTGAGAACAGCATGTGCTCTTTTCGCTGGAGAGGCTGGGAGACAGTGGACACAGTGGCCGAGGGCATTGTCTAATCGGGCACGGGGTAAGGCTGTGACCCGGCATCTGGGTCAGACCTGATAGAGATGTCCCCAAACCAACCAGAAGTGAAGGACCTCAGGGGGACTCAGTGTCAGATCCAAGGGAAAAAAAAACACGTCAAATGCCAGGTCTACCTGTGTCAAGGTCACCCCATCGAGGGACTGAGCAGATGCCTGGACTGAGAAATAGAGGCTGGAGGGCCTGGGACATTCACTCTGAGGAGGGATGAGGCACCAGACCTCACGGTGGGCGGGGCTGGCCTTGGCTAGAGGCTCTGTGAGCTTGGGTGTGAGTTTCAGGGATGCAGTGGGGTTATGGAAGAATCTTTTATTCTACACTCAAAAATGGGGAAGACAGTAAATTTTGGTATGCGTATTTTACCACGATTAAAAATAAAATGCATCCATACGTTCACAAAAGGTAGCAAACGAACATTAAGTACTGAAATAAACACATTTTCGGGCTTGCAAATACAATGCATAACAATCAATGCATTTCTGAATTTCAAAAAACACCTTTTACCAAGTTTGATAGAGGTGGCCCTGATGCTAATACTAATAAGAAAAGATACACACAATTTTAATATCATTTCAGTTTAGGTACTTGAAGACTACTGAAGGGTATGGAGCGTATTAACAGTTAGTATACATTCCTGAGTAGCTAAACCAGGTTACAGAACAGTGTACACAGCAGGAGCTTAGCTGTCCTGCTCGGCCTCACTCTCCCCTCCCACCCCTGGCCAGGGGGCTAGCTCCCTTGAATTCCAACCCTGAGGCTCACCAGTGATTGGCTTGCCCCTGGGTGACCATTCACAATAGTGTCATTTGATCCAGACCTTTCATAGCCATTACCTTCCCCAGGCCCTTGTCCCCTCGGGGTCAGTTAGAACCTCCTGGTCAGTTAGAAAGAGCCCGATGAACTCATCAGCTCTTAACAGTTGACAGTCTTACCCTTTCAGTACTGTGCTGATTGGACCCACAATCAAACCAGAGCCCCGGGTGGCCGGTCCACGCTGAGATGTGCTGTGCATGTAAAATACACACTCGATTGCAAAGACCTAATACAGCAACAACAAACAGTCTCCGGAAAATGTTTTCTATTAATGATAATTGAAATGATAATATCTGGGTGCATTGGATTTACTAAGTTATATTGTTCAAATGAATTTCTCCTGCTTTTCGTCTTTCTAGAGAGGCTACTAGGAAAGTTTTAGTTACCTCCATGGCTTGCGTTCTGTTTCTGCTGGCCGGTGCTGCCACTGAGGGGAATGCATTTTTATGGGGGGAAATTGCATGGTCCAAAAAAATATCTCTACTGGGCTTTCTCCATGCTGATGGGTAAGGTTAGTCCTGCCATATTGGTTCCCTAGTGTTGTCATTAAATTACCACAAACTTCGTGGCTTCAACCAACACAGATTCATGCTCTTATGGTTCTAGATCAGTGGTTCTCAACCTTGGTTGCACATTAGAATCACCTGGGAATCTTTTTAAAATCCTGATTTCTGGGCCTCATCCTCCAGAAATTCTGTTTCTTTGTTACTAATGTTGTGGCTCCGCCCCATAACAAAGAAACAGAATTTCCGGAGAATGAGGCCCAGAAATCAGGATTTTTAAAAAGATTCCCAGGTGATTCTAATGTGCAGCCAAGGTTGAGAACCACTGTTCTAGAGGTTGAAACTCTAAGTGAGATTCACTGGGCTGGAGTCTACATGTTGGCAGGGCGGGCTCTTTCTAGAAGCTCTGAGAAGAGGATCTGGTTTCTTGCCTTTTCAGCCCCGGCATCTGCCTGTACTCTCTGGCTTGCCCCTTCCTCCATGTTCAAGTCACATCACTGCATTCTCTGGCTTTTGTCATCCTATTGCTTCTTCCTCTCTGACCTCCTGCCTCCCTCGTCCAAGAATCCCCGGGATTACATTGGGCCCACCTGGATAATCTAGGATACACTCCCACCTCAAAATTTGTAACTTTATCACACTTGCAAAGCTCCTTTTGTCATAGAAAGTCATACTTATAGGTTCTGGGGACATCTCAGGGGCCATTCTTCAGCCTAACACACCTGTCTAGTTCATTCCAGCCTCCGGTTTATAAATCATAAGATGGGCCACAAATAGCCACCAGACCATAGCACCAAGGGTCCTGGCCCTAGAGAGAAAAATGAAAGGATATCCTATTGGCTTCCTGGCTTTAGGACAGTAAAGTCCGTAATCCCAGTCTTCAGACGAGGCAGCAAAGACCCAGAGAGGTTTAGCGACTTGGGTGAGCTCCCCCAGCAGCAGAGCTCACTCTGGACAGAAGCCACAGCCCCTGCTGGCACAGAACCCCACAGTGGTTCTGCCCACTCCCTTCTTTGCAAACGTAGCAATACTCAGTGACCTTGTCTGACCTTGCACTCTCGCAGACCATCTTCAGGCGGATGGCCCTCCAGCTCCTTTGGAAGCAGCCCAGATGTGTGGCTGTGTCAGGGGACCCATCCTGACAAGACTCAGGCAAAACCGCAATCAAAGGGGCTGCTAAAAAGTGGCTCAAAGCAGATGGTGGGCTGGATGGAGCCCACACTGCGCTCACACGTGCCGGGCCCTGTGATGCCGGTTTTATTAATCGGGCACAAAGGAAGGAACTTGGGCTCGAGGCGGGAGGCTGCGAGGATGTGTGTGGCTCGGGGACACGGAGGCCCTGCTCAGCGGTAGCTCTTCTCTGACAGGTCTTCCTTCAGCCTGAAGACGTCCCCCGCTCTGCCTCTTCGCCGTCCCACCACGGACTCCCGCCCCACTCACTGCCTCTTATTTTCATTCTCGTCGGCAGAAGGGCCACTGGTCACTGGGGAAGTGGAGTCAGGGAAAGGAAAACATTTCATCCTCAGGAACAGGGGGTTTGTTGTGGCGCATTCCCACCATCTGTTCACTCTCCGTGCTCAGCTCCGGGCCCATCCTCAATGTGGGGGTGCAAGGAGATGGCTGGCAGGCAGCCCTCCGAGAGCACATGGGTCTGGCATCTCGAGGTCAGCGCCCTCGGCTGGTCTTGGGAGCAGGGTCCCACTCAGCGAGGTTGGGCCTGGGCGCAGTGAGGGAATGTGGTAACAGACAGGGTGAGGAGTCACAAGATCTGGGTTCAAGTCCTAGATCCAGCCTCTATCATTGTGTGACCTTGGGCAGGTCACTGAAACTCCCTGACCTTCATTCTCCTTCTCTGTGGAATGGAGGTCACAGTGGCTATGCCCGTCTCACAGGGTCATTGAGAGAATCAGATGGGAAAATGAACGTGAGTGCACTTTGCAAACCATAAAGTAGATCTGAAGAATAAGTGATATTACACAGAGTTGGCCAAAGATTGGGAAGGCAAAATTGATCCAAACTTAACATTAGGCCTGGACAGCGGAGGCCTGAAGTGCTTAGGGTGGAGGTAGGATTGTGGTCCCCAAACCAAGGAAGTGGCTGGGAGAAAGTGATAGAGGGTCAAATAAGCAGAAGGCACAGACAGTGTGGGCCAAGGGCGAGAGGCATCTAGTCGATGGCACAGACGCTGAGGGCGAGGAGGCTCAGGACCAGCGTGGCGAGGCCTGGCCGGGAGTCTGACAACCGCAGGGAGGAATTTGGATGTCGTCCAGAGGACAGCAGAAGGATGGAGAGGCTCGAGGGGAGTGTCGTGCTTCGACTTGCATTAGAGAGAGCTGACTGGCTGCAGCGCATGGTGGGTCGGAGGAGGGAACAGCCAGGGGGGAGACCAGAGCGGTGAAGGGTTGAGAGAGCGTGGTCACAGAAGTCAGGAGAAGAGAGTGTTTCAAAGAAAAGAGAGGGCAGCAGGGTTGACCATGGCCAAGAGGAAAAGTGCGTTGTGTGTGGCAAAAATGAACTCATCAGAGGGAAAAGAATTTCTGTGAGAGGGTGAAGCCAAGTGGTGGGAGACCAAGGGGTGAATGGGAGAAGGCAGAGCCCTGACAGGGGCTTGGCAGGTCAATCCAGTGTGTGCTGAGGAGGGGAGGTGACAGAGCTGCAACCAGAGGGACAGGTTCGCCAGGACAAGAGCTGTTCGCTGTGGTTCGGTTTCAGTTTTAAGTGGTGACAAGCCCTGAACAGGTGTAAGTGCTGGTGCCATGAATCAGTAGAGAGAAACAAAGGCTGAAGGCAGAGAAGACAGAAATTATCCAACAAATATTTTTCAGACCCCCTTTATGGGCTCAGTACTCTTTAGGCACAGGGGACATGAGCTTCTTTCTTCTTCAGAATGGGTAATCCACGGAGCAGCCTCCTCATGAAGGGAGGAAACTTGGGGATTTGGGGACCAGGTCCAGGATCAGCTGCTGCAGGGAAGGCGGGAAAGAGCACAAATACTAGTCAGTGGGTAGGTACTGTGGCAGGTGGAGGAGGGAGTTCTTGTCCGATGGCTTTTATTTTCACTGTGAAGCAGGAAGCAGGTCCTCTGTTGAGACTCCAGTGGGAGGACAGGAAGGGGAAGTCTGCCGGAGAGGACTGAAGATGTGGAATAGCTACTCAGAAGAATGAGCAAGATTGGGAGAAAGGGGTGGCCAGGGCAGCCGGAACAGGCAGCACCCAAGGCATCATCAGCATTGGAAGTCATGAATCCACAAAGGGACCGCCTGCAGCACTCGCCTCAGCACAGGCCTAAAGGGAGATGCACAGCATTCACAGTTGGAGTTTGAAGGGCATGGATGAGGCAAGGTTGATTGATGGCTGATGGAATGGAGTCATTGAGGCCAGAGAAAAGGAGTTGAAAACCACAGGACAGAGAATGGCTGAGAAGGCAAAGACTTGGGTGTGTTTTTTTTTTAAATATATTTTATTGATTTTTTACAGAGAGGAAGGGAGAGAGATAGAGAGTCAGAAACATCGATGAGAGAGAAACATTGATCAGCTGCCTCCTGCACATCTCCCACTGGGGACGTGCCCGAAACCCAGGTACATGCCTTGACCGGAATCGAACCTGGGACCCTTCAGTCCGCAGGCCGACGCTCCATCCACTGAGCCAAACCGGTTTCGGCAGACTTGGGTTTTGAGGAGGTCAAAGAGCAACCTTGGAAGAGAACGGAGTGAGGGATCAGGAAGAAGGAGTCGGGGAAAGCCACAATGGCAGAGAGGGAGGTGTGGACGTAAGTCTCTATGGGCAGAGCCTTTCCTGGTGATGGCCAGGTCCACGTGTGTCCTCGGGAACGGGGAGCTGAAGTGGGGCTGAGGGCAGTCTTCGGAGCTGAGAGTTCCTACAGTCCTTCCGGAGGACGGCTGGGTGTGGGATGGAGAGGCAGATTGAGTTGATGCCTAAACCCTCCATATGACATGACCAGGAGACATTCATGGGAAGGAAAGAGGTGGTCAGTGGTCACCTTTTCCCATTGCCCTTGGCAAAAGCCCAGCTCCTCGCCTGCTCTTAGACCCATGACCGGTGCCTGGCCTCCCTCTCCAATTACATCCCTTTCTTTCTTGCTTTCCTGTTGCTACACTCCAGCACCACAAGGACTTTTCTCGGTTCCATGTTCATGAATCCCCCTTCTCCTTCAGGCCTCCACACATTCTGCTCCTCTACAGGCTGCATCCAGATACAAATTTACACACACACATACATACATACCATGTGATCCAGCAATTCTACTTAGTACATATATCCTGCAGAATATTCTTTTAAAATGAGCTCAAAGAATTTTTTATTGCAGCATTTGCTGATTAAATCAAAAGATTTAAAAGTGTAGATGTCCATCAATAGAAAATGGATAAATACGTTCTGATATATTCATACAAGGGAATGTGATTTAGCGACTAGAATCAATGAAGTAGGTTTACAGCTGTCACCACAGCTCAATTCATAGAGTTGATTATAAGTGTGCTGGTGGTACTGACGTATTCCTAAGGTCCCTGGGACTGATGGTAAGAGAGGCCCTCCTGACAGGATATAAGATAAACCCGCAGTTAGGTGCGTGTGAGAATGGCTTCTGTGGAACCAGCAGAGTGCTCTGGGACATATACTTAAAGGTACTTAAGTAAGCTCCAGGACTAGGTGATAATTTGGTGATGGATTCATGTTTTTCTTTATTCTGTGAACAGAGCTACCAAATTATAGCTTCCCAGCTTTCTACCTCTTCACTCATTGAGAGGTGAGGTGGTATCTATACAAGTCAGGAAAATTTGATAAAATCATGATGCTAAATATGAAAAAGGGACCAAAACTGCAAGAGAATGTCTAGTATTTATGGGCAGCTGGTGGAGATGGTCAGGTGATTCCCTGGGAGAGCAGGAGCCCTGCCAGGTGAGGGGGTGAAGGCTACAGCAGCACCTTTGCCCCTTCTTTCTCAGGTGGTCCTCCCTGCCCCCCCTACCACGTGATTACCAGGAGGTGGGCAGTCACACAGGGGGAAGGTGAGGAGCTGCAAGGAGATCGAAAGATCCTGTAATTTCTGGTGAAATCTTATGAAATCTCAGTGAAAGCCACTCTTTTTAAGTCCCATGTGAACCAGACATCATTACTTGACCCTCATCATTAGAGGGAATACATCTGCCAATAAAGTCTCTTAAGATTATGTCCAAATCAACAAACCAAAACAACAAAACGCCCACATCATGTTGAGTGGAAAAAGCAAGTAACAGAAGGATGTCTATAATTATATACCTTTTAAAAGCAGAGCTATCTAGCAAACAATTAAGAACATTGATGGGTAGGATACTGTAACCTCAAAATAGTGTTCCAGGAAGAGAAGTATAATAGATGCTTCCGTGGTATCTGGGATGTTTCATTTCTTTAAAAAAAGATCTGAAGCAAAAGTGGCAAAATTTCAACATTTAATAAATACAGGTGGTAGCT
Source organism: Myotis lucifugus (assembly GCF_000147115.1). NCBI lineage: Eukaryota > Metazoa > Chordata > Mammalia > Chiroptera > Vespertilionidae > Myotis > Myotis lucifugus. The sequence continues at coordinate 14,400 of NW_005871444.1, read as the reverse complement.
ACGTGGGTGTCTGATTTTTTTGGGGGGGAATCTGATTTTTATTCTTTAAACCTTTCTGAATGTTTAAGTAGGTCAAGATTTCTTTTTTTAAATATATATTTTTGTTGATTTCAGAGAGGAAGGGAGAGGGAGAGATAGAAACATCAATGATGAGAGAGAATCCTCGATTAGCTGTTTCCTGAATGCCCCCTACTGGGGATCAAGCCCACAACCCGGGCATGTGCCCTTGAGAGGAATTGAACCTGGGACCCTTAGGTCCACAGGCCAATGCTCTATCCACTGAGCCAAACCAGCTAGGTCATGTTTTCTTAAGGTCAGCTAAGAGTTAGGCAAAGAGGAAGGAGGAGGAAAAATGTTTCAGGTTGGGGTCTGAGCAATGGTGAGAAATGGTTCAAAGACCCAAAGGGAGTCTTAGTGTTGGTGGAGGTGGGAGAATGAGGTGGGGGAAGGGGGAGGGGGAGGGGAGGGGGAGGGAGAGGGAGAGGGGGCGGGAAAGGCAGCCAGATGTGTGTGTTAAAGAGATCACTGCCGCCACAGGACACAGATCTGAGGCAGGGAGGTCAGCTGCCCAACCACTCCTCTCCCCTGTGAATTAGGGAATGAAGGGCAATAGAATGAAATGAAAGGAATGGGGGAATGACTCACTTCCTTCTAAGGCTCCCTGTTCTCACCCTCACCATTCTAGGTCACAGCCCCTGGGAATCAGTTGCACTGGATATGCTGGGCATCTTGTGTTGGCCCCTCCAGATCCACTCTCCACCCTTCTCAGCCTGACTCTCCACCCTGGCAGGCTGGCCACTGTGGACCCAATGGACGAGCTAGTTGCCCTTGAACTTCTGATCGTGTCAGCTAATGGGGAGGAGAAGACAAGCCCATGGGTTGGACTCTCTCCCTGGGATGTTGCCTTGGCTGCCTGTGTCCCTTGACAGAAAGAAGGCCACTGCTCCTCCCAAGGTGACCTGCTGTGATAACTCTCACCTGCTGGGTTCCAGGACCCATTCCCTTCCTTCACCACTGGCCCTGGAGGTGGTGGCAGCCGTGCTGCTGGGCCTCCACCCATGGCTTTATAACGAGTCCCTTTGTAAATACACCTCCCTTGAGTTATCTTCATCCGAATGTGCCATCTGCTTCTTGTGGGGATCCTGTCTGATACAACGCAAGTCCTCCATTCACCTCTGACCAACTCAAGGGCAGGGAAGAGGTCTCATTATTTTTGTATGCAGCTCCTCCACCAGGACCTGGCACTTTTTCAGTGGCCAGAACATAATTCATGCATGAATGAGCAAATGGTATGAATGAACGGATGGATGAATGGGGTGTGCTCCTGGGCTTGTGAATAGGCCATACACAGATAGGTCTTGGGCTCTTCGGACAAAGAAAATGGTGATTCCAGGAGAAAGGAAAAATATAAATGGAGAAAAAAATGTAGCATTTCTGGAGCTCCAGAAAGTTGATGAACTATGCCAGGTTCTTCATTTATTCCTCTCGCTTCATGCCCAAAACATCATGGTGCTCATCTCACAGGCAGAAACCAGAGGTTGAGAGAGGTTAAGTAACTTGCCTAGCATGGTGTCCTGTGTTCTTATCACTTCTCCGTGGCAGGGGCAGGGGCAAATCTAGTCCACTTCTTAAGTGTGCCTGCAAGCATTTCATTAAGTGTCCAGAAGGCCCAGATGTCGCTCATCCTTGCCTGCTGCACCCCCAGGCCTGCCCCCAGGGGCTGACACTTCCTGGCTTAGGGGTTGCCTTGTCTGGGCTGTCATTCGTGGCCGGGGACCTGAGGTCTGATTGCCATTCGTTCTGCCTCCTTCATCTTAGGCATAAATGTCACTGGTGTGATTACAGTGGTAGGCTGACGGATGTTTATCCATCCGGTGCTTTTCAAACCAATTAGGTGGAATTAGTGCTTGGATGAAGGCTCCTGAAACTAGCATATTGGCCTGTAGAAAGAAGCAAACAGATGGATATTATGCCAGAATCTCCCATGCCAGTTTGTGCCCTGAGGCCACCCCGCTGGCATCAGATCCTGCCTACCCAAAAAAAATTAGCCTCTTTTTTCTATCTAGCCTGATCAGAGCCAGCAGGAGCGAAAGTAAACAGGGCAGCAAGCAGGTACTTACTGATTATTGTATGCCCAAGGCCGGACTCTGCACTCATTCATTCTTCACCACATCCCTACAGAGGAGGAATCGATATTTCCATTCTACAGTTGAGAAAACTGAGGCTCTGAAAGGGGTAGTAAATAGGTCAAGGTCACCCAGAATTAGAGCCTGGGATGGCTGGACTCCAGAGCCCCAGGCTGCCTACAGCTCACCCCACCACTTTCCCAAACCCATCTCTTGTCATTTACCAGCTAGCCTCAACGTCTCACCTCCTTACCAGCCCCACTAAAGCCCCCAAATTCCCTATTTCTCTCCTCCAGGCAGTCAACATGCATCTCCAGCCCTAAGCAAATGTGGAGCAATCATTTCATTACAAAAGTGGCTTACCCAGGCAGCCTGTCTTGGAACACCCATGTTTACTGCCACCCCTTTGGGTTAAGACATTCAAGGATTTATTGAAGGAGCAAGAATCTGGCAAAGTCAAAAGCAGATGAGCTTTGGAGCTCAGACTGACCTGGTCTCTAATTCCAGTCCTTCCATTTAATGACTGTCTAAATGAGCAAAACGCACACACCTCCTCCCATGCAAAACAGCACTGCAATACTTGCTTTCCAGGGTTGTTTTAAAGGTGAAAAGGATGACTTATGCCAGCCGTGGGCAAACTATGGCCCGCGGGCCGGATCCGGCCCGTTTGAAATGAATAAAACTAAAAAAAAAAACAAAAAGACCGTACCCTTTTATGTAATGATGTTTACTTTGAATTTATATGAGTTCACACAAACACTCCATCCATGCTTTTGTTCCGGCCCTCCGGTCCAGTTTAAGAACCCATTGTGGCCCTCGAGTCAAAAAGTTTGCCCACCCCTGACTTATGCAAAGTGCAGGGTGCACGGCAGGTGTTCAAAAAGTAAGAGCCATTAATTGTCACTGGTTTACATGTCTGGGTTCAAATTCCAGCACCGTAAGACCTTGAGCAAGTTACCCAATCTCTCTAAGCCTCAGTTCACTTATCTGAGAAGTGGGGAAATAGATTACTTACTTAGTAGGCTAGTTGGGAGGATTTCATTAAACTAGATAACACATATAAATTATTTAACACAGTGATTGGCATCAAGTATTCAAAAGACATTTGTTGTTGCTATAATTAGTATTATCCAAACCTTTATTGTGGCTATCTAAGAGATGTGATACATTTACATTCTCTTTGTTCTCTTAATTACCATATATTTCTTGTGTTGTATTCAGATATTGTTATCCTCTCAAAGTCTGACCATTCCTATGAGAAAAGGCAGACATTTTCTTTTTTCTCAAGAAGTGGTAGTTTCTATTTTTTCTTTTTAATTGACTTGAGAGAGAGAGAGAGAGAGAGAGAGAGAGAGATTGGTTGTCTCCCACACCTGCCCTGCCCAGGATCGAACCTGCAACCTGGGTATGTGCCCTGACTGGGAATTGAACCCGCCTCCCTTTGGCTTGACTGGGAATCAAACCTGCCACCCTTTGGTATATGGGACAATGCTCTAACCGATGCTCTAACCAACTGAGCCACATAGCCAGGGCCAGAATCTCTTTGTTTTCAGAAGCCTCCTTGTTTTCTTAAACCACAGATGAGCTCTCGCTTTTCCTTATGTCCACTGTACATGGTACCTCTCTAACAGCACATGGTACTGTAGATAGAACATGTGTGTAAATGTCACCCCCCCTCATTAAGCAACCTAAATGCAGATGATCCAGTCTCATTGATCTCTCAATTTCCAGCTTCTCATCTAGTCCTGTTCCCAACACAAAAGATTTGATTTTTTTAAAAAAAAAAGGTGAGAGAAAATTTTAAAAAGAAAAAATAGTCTGTAGAAGTTATTGAAATGCATGTGTAAGTTGCTTCTGAAAGGCAGCTCTGGCGAGATTAAGTCTTTCCCCCAGGGCTGGAAGGAGGGAACCAACCAAGACCCACTGTGTCAACAGAACCCACAAAGCGAGGCCTATTTTGCCAAATTTCTAAAAGGCAAGTGACACCTGTCAACAGCTAACTTGTCCACATGACTGAATCCCCGAGTCGGTGAGCTAGTGCAACAACCCCTCCAGGTAATTCTCCTCACACACAAAGGGCTTTGAACAGGTCTCTCACACTAATGATCACAAATTGCGCCCATGAACAATATATTTCAAAGATTGTTCCAGTGAACAATACTTTTCAAAAATATTTTTCAAGCACATGGAAAGGACAAATATGACTGGAAGTTATGGTGCCAGTCTTTTCAGGACGAGTGTCAAAAAAAGGAATGCAGGACACCCTCGGCCCTCAGATGTTCTCTAAGCTTGTCTGGTGCAACCAAACCATCTCTTTGCTGAGCTTCCGGTGAACAGGCCATGGAAAGATCCAGAACATAGTCTTGAAATCCCTGAGCAGAGGAGGAATGGACAAGATCCAGGAGTTCTGCAGATCATGTGTAAAAACAGGAACACAAGAACACGAGAAACAGGAGCCGGAGGGGAAATAGAGGCAGGGGAAGCAAGTACAGGGACCACAGGTGGGCGCCTTGAACCCCGCAAGAGTGTCCTTATTTCACCTGCATAGGCAGGTAGTTTCAAGGTGATCGGGTGTGTGCGACTTCTTAAAGGTCCAGGATGGAGAAGAATGCATTTGCTTTCAAAAGCATTTCCTGATTAAAGGGACCTCTTAACTCTGGGTCCGCCCATCCCAGTAAGAACCAAAGCAGCGGTTCTCAACCTGCTCTACACCATCTCTGACCCTTTGGTTCAGTGGTTCTCAACCTTCTGGCCCTTTAAATACAGTTCCTCATGCTGTGACCCCCAACCATAAAATTATTTTCGTTTCTACTTCATAACTGTAATGTTGCTACCGTTATGAATCGTAATGTAAATATCTGATATGCAGGATGGTCTTAGGCGACCCCTGTGAAAGGGTCATTCGACTGCCAAAGGGGTCGTGACCCACAGGTTGAGAGCCGCTGGTGTAGAGCCATGTTACTTGGTGTGGTCCACACACCTGCAGCCCCAACAGCACCCCCAGAGTGAAAATGCAGAATCCCAGGCCTCACTCCAGACCCCTTGAATCAGGATGTTAGAGGAAAGGGCCGAGGAATCTGTATTTTAACAAGATCTCCAGGAAATCTTTAAGCACACTAAAACCGGGGACTGGTTTGGGGCATTGGCTCTTAACCAAAGATGCTCATCAGAATCACCTGGGGTTGGGGACATCAATAATTATGCAAACACTCAGGCCCTGCTCTCAGGGCTCCTGAAACAGGAGGTCTGAAAGAGATTTGGTTTTTTGCAAACGACTTCTAAGATCTGTGGGTGCTTCAGATGTACAGTCTTGGTTTGGAAGCATTAGTTAGCGCCTCATAAGTTGGTTTAAGACCGGAACCCATGGTTGATGCTCTCTCGGCTGGATTCTGCTGGATTCTCAATTACAGCTCTCCTCCATGGTCTCGCTCACATACCAGTTGCGCCGTGAGCCCCTTCCTGAAGCTCCCTGGTCAAATTGAATTGTTCCTCCCTCTGAGTCCCTGCAGCCGCTCCGGGCCTGTGCTCCCTCAGCTCTCATTCCATTCCGCCTTGCCTCTTGCATTATAACTGGTTGTGCATGTATCTCCCTGACTAGACGTTAGCGCCCAGCCCTGCCCTTCAAAGCGCAGCCTTTGAGGCATCCTTGTTTTCCTGCAACGCTTGGCACAGTGCCTGACACCCTGCAGATACACAGTGCCTTAGCTGTTGCATTAAAAATTTTAAAGCATCCAATTCTCCTTCTCCACCCTCAGAGTTAAGTAGACAACAGAGAGGTGACCATATTTTCTTACTTAAAAGGCAGCAAGGGCTTCCTTGTGCACTTTTGTTCATGGTCTCAGGTCAGATGCTTCCCCTAACCCTGAAAGGAAGGGAAGGTATTATTATCACCATATTGTTCAGCGAGATCATGTGCCCAGTTCAAGGCCACAGCTGACCAGTGAGAATCTGGAGTCCAGAGCTGTGACTCTAACCACCACCACCACCTGTCTCCAAACAGCTCACTGTGTCCCGTTGCTGCCTACAGAGAGCCCCCTCAGATGACTCATAGTTCCTGCCGTAGTCTTGCCTGTACCCCAATGTCCTCTTCCTGATTGGAAACTCAGAGGGTGGGGCTCGGGAAAAACGTTATGATGGTCTCCGTGCAGACCGGGCTGTGCTGGGGGATCTGCAGGGCCTTAGACCCAGCTGCCCAGGTCGGGGTGGCAGCCCTGTCTGCTGCCCCAGCTCCTAATGCTCTCTGCCCTTCTGCTTGGCTTGGCTTCCTACCCTGAACCCCAACCCACCTGGCCTAGGCCCACAGGCTGTGCCTTGTGTACCGCAGTCTGGGCCCCCTGGGGCTGGGGCCTGCTCGCTGCACTGCAGTCCCGTCTCTGGCTGGGGTCTGGCTCAGAGCTACTCAGGCAATTCATAAGCATCAGTCTCTGGGTCACCCCTGCCCAGACCTTCCTCTGAGTTACTAATAGATACTAATTAGCATCTCTAGTTCTCCAGGACACAGCCTCTGTATATATATATTTTAAAAAGTCATACCTTTGAGTCATCAATCCTGAGAACTTAGGAAGACTCAAGACTCATCTAGTAAGTCTAGAATCATAGACCAGCTCTCTGGTCCAGACTTCCCACCTTTTGGGGTATTTGACTTAACCCAAGATAGTTCTTGGTTTTCTGACCTTTAAAACTTTCAGAAAGATGTCCCTCATGTCACCTATTCTCCATATGTTTTATCACTTTGATAATCCTTTCCAAATTTACCCTCGTTTTTAAACATTACGTTAAACCCTGCATGTCGATGCCCTCATTCTCAAGAAATTCTTTCATATGTCTGATTACATCCTCCCTGGCTTCAGCCTGAAGATACTTTCTTTGTCTGGTCAAAGAACGTATCGTCTTTAAGATTTGACTCCAACAGCAACAAGAATACTCTGGTGTAGAACCTTCCTATACATCCCCACCCAAGTCAGGCATGACCGAGGGGGCACAGCATGGGGACCAGAGTCAGGAGTCCAGCTTCTGGTCCTGCCTCAGCCACCACTTCCTATAAGGTTGGGCCTTCATCCCTTTTCCTCTCTGGGTCCCAGATCATTCCTATCTCCAGTGAGAGGCCAGAACTTTCCAACTCTGGAACTTATAAGCTTACTTAGCATCAAACCTCACCCTCCAAGATCCCTCACCTACTACCTTTCCAGAAGTGACTTGAGAATTTACATTTTTCAGCCCAAGAAACGATTTTCCTGTTGAACAATTATGAAAATTCAGCATGTGGGGGAAAGCACTATAAACCGTCCTGGTGTGTTCTCGCTCTAACAAGCCCCTAATAAAAACAGCCAGGGGAGGCTGGAGGCCGCATGAAATATGGGCCACTCACTTTCTTAACAGCCTGCTTCCCAAAGTTACCCAGGAACTGTCAGCTCCAAGCCGAGCTTGGCATAAAGAACAGGGCCATTTCCTGCCTTTTATCTGGGTATCTCCTGCCCCAGACATTATTTTAATGGGATTCCACTGTATCTTTGTATTCAAATGGACTTGAGGGCAAACAAAACATTTAAAGGCAGAAGTTTCTTCCTCGGCAGAAAAAAAGTCTTAGGACTTTTGTGGAAAGTCATGACTCAGAGGATCTGGTGATTCAGGGGGCCTAGAGATGCTTTGTCCAAATGCTTGGAAGGTAGGGGGTATTTGAGGGTTCAGTGTGAAGTTTCAGTTAATGAGTCCAGTAGGAGAGTTAATGTCCAGATCCCTGCTAATGTCATAAAAACATTAAAGGGAGAGGAGGGCGAGAAAGGAAGAAAAGGTAGAATCCTTGAGGAGTGTGAAATCAAGGATGAGGATCTTTTCATTGAAATTTCCTTATCTGATTATCTTCCCCAAATATCACTAACAAGTAGCCCTCCATGTGGGTTCAAAAACTATATTACCCAGATCACTGTCCCACCACCCCAAGGGGGTCTGGGGCTCGATAGAGGCTTCATAGAATCTGGCCAGAAATGGGGCATAATTCACCGAAGATCCCGGAAGTCATTGAGCAAGCAGGATCAAGAACTATGAGAATTGAAGGCTCTATCTCAAATTCAAAGTGTTAGTGGTGAATGGCAACAGATGTTAGACCTCAGTACTTGAATTCTGGCTAAGAAAGAATTCAGAGCCAAGACTCAAATACAAGCAAAAGTTTATTTAGAAAGTTGCAGAAGTAGAAGTGGGCCACCAACTATTTATAAGTCATATCTAATCAGGCTGAATTTCTTGTGTAGAGCTGAGCCTGTGGGTGGCTGGTTATTTTGTAAAGGTCCAGGTTAAGCTGCTATTACTAGTATAAGGGGGCACCATTGGCTGAAGGACCAGGATTGGTGGGTGACTGTGCTTCATAGAGTCATCCAGAGACCCCATTTTCTTCTATCTCATAGCTGTGTCATCCACTAGGGCAGTGGTTCTCAACCTTCCTAATGCCGCGACCCTTTAATACAGTTCCTCATGTTGTGGTGACCCCCAACCATAAAATTATTTTCATTGCTACTTCGTAACTGTAATTTTGCTACTGTTATGAATCGTAATGTAAATATCTGATATGCAGGATGTATTTTCATTGTTACAAATTGAACATAATGAAAGCATAGTGATTAATCACAAAACAATATGTAATTCAATATGTGTTTTCCTGTGAAAGGGTCATTCAACCCCTAAAGGGGTCGCGACCCACAGATGGAGAACCGCTGCATTAGGGCCTTATCCATATGGTCAGAGCTAGGTCACTTCTATCGTCTCTACATTCCAACCCAAGGAGAGTGGGAGAGAGGAAGCAAAGGGCAAGGTACCTTGTTTTGAGGTTGTAACCAAATGTACACATTCCTTCCACTCATATCCTATTGACTGAGTAGAATTTAGTCTCACGGCTACACCAAGAAATAAGAGTGACTGGAAATGATCCTTTTGCCCTTGTGCCCCGTTAAAGCCTGGTGGGTTCTATTACCAGGAGGAAGATACTGGGAAGTAATTATTAATATTCCCACAGTGATTCTCAGCTGTTAATCCTAACTGTCACCATTACTATGAAGTCTTTTCTGATTCCCAAAGCCTGGCCCTTCACTAGGGCTCTTACAATACCCTATGGTTATCTGTTATCTGTCAAAATGCTGGCCTAAATGGACTGAAATACTCTATCTCTCTTCCACTAAAGTTTGAACTATAAAGGCAAAAAATATGTTTTTCATCTTTATATTCTCAATGCCTTACACCAAGCATGTCAAACTCGAGGCCCCATGGCCAGGAATTTGACATGCTTACCTGACACAGTAGCACCTGTAGGTGTTCAATAAGGTTTTGTTAGATGAATGTGTGATGGGTGTGTCAATACATTATTCAATTGGTGAGTAAATGGAACTAGGGTATAACCGGTACAGTTAAGGGTCTGAAGGTTTCCTTATGTGATTTATAAAAGTGACCCTCTCATGTATAATCATATGTATGTGTTTATTCAAAGAGATAAGCCAATGTCTGAATATGGATGGGATAGATAAGAGACAGGATGGCTGGGGTACATGATACACACACACACACACACACACACACACATGCACACACACACAAACACACACACACACACCCTTCTCATGTGTTTGTCAGTAGATTCTAGAGGATGGTGAGCCCTCTGGACAGCCTGGTTATCAGTTTACTCTCAGAGATATGATGCTTTGGGCAGTGCCCCCAATGCTTGCCAATGTGTGCCCTTCTTCATGACTCTCTTAATGCCCTGATCATGCCCGGCAGAATCCATCTCAAATCCTTTTCTCTGCATTACATAAGGGGTGGGTCAGAGCCAGGAGAGTTTGGACAGAACCATGTAGCAGCACCCTGGGGAATATTGAAGTGTGGGAAGGCAGAATGTGAGAATCTGGAGGGCCTCTGGGGAACTGGGGGAGTGGCTCTTTATAGAGTTAAGATTGTGCCTGGAGATTGGAATTGACAGATAGAGAGGGGCAGTGAGGAAACATCCCACAACTCCCCCCTTCCCTCAGGACCTGGGCAAAACCAGCATGTCACAAACTGAACAAGATTTCAACTTGTGGATCTAAACCTGGGGGAATGTTAGTGTTCATTTCCAAGGACTCTAACCAAGGGCTGTCAGACTTGCCTCTGGGACTATTCTGGAAAAGCAAGGACTGAAGGACAGGTGGGGGTTGCATTCTGATAAAGCGCCATGGAGAGAGATGTTCCAGCAGCCGGCGTGTCAGACTCGGAGGAGGAGGCAGGAGGATTTGAGGATGCAACAGAGAAGTTGGGCAAAGGAGATGGAATTGAGAAAAGCTGAGAAATCTCTGGGCAAGGAAATTGGCTAGATGGTAGATAGTCCCCAGTGGGAAGAGTCATTGGCTGTTTCTGGAAACTGTAGAGTTATGAAACACCAGAATTGTAGGGGATATGAGGAGTCTGATGTTAGATTAGACCACACGGCTCTGCCATTTACTGTTGCTGTGACCTTAGGCAAACTACTTAATATCTGTGTACCTGTTTCCTCATCTCTACAGTGGAGTTAATGACAATACACACCTCATTGGTCATTGGGGGCGGGAGGGTAAATAAATCTTAGCATGTGAGTTAGCTTCTGGCACATCTTTTTCATAAACATTAGCTTTTACAGAATCTGCAGTGCTGAAACAGAAAGGAATATGGTGGTTTGATGAGACCAAATCAAGTATCCTTGGCCATTGGTTTTCCCCATTTCTGTGGTTGATGGAACTATTATTCCACAACTTCCCTTTGCAATTAAGGAGGAAACTGGTCCAAAGTGAAACAGAGTACTTGGCTAACACAACTGTTGAATTCAGAAGTGGTTCTGCCTTCATTTGTGGTTTCTTCTAGAGATTTATCATCAGGGAGCCAGCCCTGGTTCTCTCCAACCTGGCCTCCTTTGCGTGCCAGCATCACCCTCAGCATGCCCCGCGTCAAGGAAGCCAAAAGGTCTGCACTGATCCCAACCTCATGGCCTCAGGGTACACCATCCCAAAAAGGTGGATGGGGAAGGGTGGATCACCTCATCGGTGCGTTGTGCATCATTATTCAAACTGTGTCGCATGCCTGGTGCCGGAACATACTGATTGGCCCAAGCCAATCCAAGCTCACCCTAGATTTGAGATTGGAGTTGGTACCCACGGCTAGTGCTAGGGGGATGTGGTTCCTCCAAAAGAAATCTTGACATTGTGGACAGAACTAAGTGGGGAATATGTATGTTTGAGGCAAGAAAAAAAAATAAAGCCTACTAGAGTGTAAGTTATTAGCTGGGCTCTCAACCACAGAAATCTGAATAAGACTCTGGAAGACAGTAAAAAGCCTGGGATTTTTAAAAAATCATTTCCCAGTTCCCAGAAGACTTCTGGGTCATGAAGAATCTAACCACAAACCAAGGACTAAATAAACTTGGTGCCAATTAACATCCTTACACTGTAAAGGAGAGAAGCTTCATTCTCCAAAAGATAGTCACTTCCCGGCTCCCAGCCCACACCGCTGTCTCAGCCCAGGCTGGAGGGGCAAAGGGAAGTCACCTGCAGGGGCCACGCTGGCCGGCCAGCTGCTGCCCCTGAGACCAGCAGGGCCAGTGACCTCACCCCCACAGGCACGGCCAGCCCTGCCTGACACTCTCCTCTGTGCTGATGGAGGGACTCTCCGGCCCCCACAGAAAAGCTTATTATGTAGAAATATGGATTCGCCACCACTCGCTTCCTGCGATGGGGATGTTGCTCGGAGCCAATCTCCTTTTATCTCTCTGCCTGGATGCTTCCCGCGTCTCGCCTCTGCTCCAGCAATGAGCCACTCAGTATGCAGAGCTCCTCGCATTTCCCTCCAGAAAATAAAGCGAAGACAAAGGAAGGGAGCATATTTAGCGCTAATGGTGTACTGCGTTTCATTTTTCTGTGTGAATCTATTGCTGTTTAATGAGCTAAATAGTCGCTGGATGAATTAGGTGACACTGATCCTGTGTGCGTCTCCTGGGAGGCGGCCTCTCAGCGGCAGGATGTGCCTCGGACACAGCACCCGGGGGCCGCGCGCGCGCGCCAGACACCCAGTGGGAGCGCAGCCCCGCGGGGACGTGGCCAGGCAGCAGGCGGTGAATCGCTCCTGGCCGACCCTGCGGCAGCCATGCAAGCAAGAGACTTAGCAGAGACAGAACTGTGTCTTGATCAAAACACTTAGGTAATGGACCTTGGTCAAAAAGACCCAAACCAACAAAAAAGTTAAGGTAATGAGGTCACTGGAATTGACAGATTGTTTCATTTGTCCAACCAGAGGAGGTGCTGTCTCTCTCCACTGACGAGGCAGCAGCCGCAGGGAGTTCCAGCTCCGGGAAGGCTTGGTGGACAGAACTCCTGAGCGCCCTGAGCTATTCTAGTTCTTCATTTTAGCAGGAAAGGGAAGCTCTAAAATTACGCTCTTAAACTTTTTCACCAAAGGAGCCATTTGGGATTACATTACTTAGGCCAGAAGAGATCGCAGAACTAATTTTGTAGTCCTTTCATTACTGGATAAAGATTTAGAGGCTCAGGGAAAGTCACGTGGCCGACCATTCTTACCCATGACTGATAACGATGATGCTTTCTGAGTGATAGTTTAGTACCAGGCACTGCTCTAAATGTTCTATGTCAATCTGTTCAAGCCTCCCAACAAACCCATTTTGTAGAGGAGGAGACTGAGGCTCAGAAGGGTTAACTAACATGCCCCCAAATCCTATAGCCAGGAAGTGATACAGATAGGATTCAAACTGGGGGAGGGACTTGGGGGTGGGTTCGATCTCAGAGCCCATTATGATTTTAGCCTTTGAAATAAAACCTAATTTAGCCTTTAAAATAAAGCCTAATTTAGTCTTTAAAATAAAACCTAATTTAGTCTTTCGTCGATAAAACCTAATTCTCCTGGCTCCCAGGTTAAACATGTGAGAAAGCTCCAGAAAGCAAAATGAAAAAAAAATACCTTTCCCTGTGGATCCTGGAATGATTTCCTTAAGCTGACAAAATAAAGCAAGTAGCACAAGGCTGCCTCGCCTCTGTGCTGCACCTCACAAGCTCAGCCTCTCAGACCCTCTCCGCCCCCCCCCGCCCTTCTCTGCTGTACTCCCCCTCCCTCTGACCACCCGCTTCTTGCTCCCCAGCCTCACCAGAATTGGGGGCCTCTTTGTATGGGCCAGGCTGTTCCCTCCATCCAGAGTCTCCTTTGACTCCATTCCTTACTGTAGATCTCCCCTTATCCTTGTAGACCCAGCCCTGAAGCTGCCTCAGCTGGGAAGACCTCAGCCATCGCCTGTCAGGGTCAGGAAGCTCCTGCCCCTCCCCCCTAGCACGTGTCCCCTATCACAGCATTTTCGGGATTCTTTCCTCCATTATAATTGGTCATGGAAGGGCAGTGCCTAGTGGTTGCGGGCAAGGTCTTTGACACCAATCAGACTTGAGTCTGAGATCTAACTCTGCTGCCCAGGAGATGTGCGGCTTTGGGCAAATTACTCCAGGGTCCGGAACTAGACCGCTGGTTTTGGAGTGATGCTCAGTGCGGCTCTCTTCCCATCTCCAAGCATAATCCCAAACCATCCATGCTCCAGCAACCATTACTGGCAAGTACCAGGCAGACCCCACCTACCCCATAGTTAAGAGAGAAGGAATCATCCCGGCTAGACACATGTCCACACAATGAAGACCTGGCGGAGGAAAGAAGTGAATGCCATCAGAAAGATGTATCGGTAGTCACCACCCAGTGGCTGGCGCAGCCTTGAATTATCACTGAAGGATGAGCTCCGAGGGTTGTCATTAGGAGTAGATTTTTGCAAGTTGGGAATAGACTGAAAGGGGTAGGGAGAGTGCCTGATGGGAAATAGCAGCATCTGGGGGGCAGGAAGGAGGGAGGGAAGATGTGGTGAAGGAGTCTTGGGGGATGATCTGTTATACGGGCCCGGAGAAGACAATAAAGTGGGGGTGGGAGGAAGCAGAACATTAATGAAAGCCGGAGACCCCGGGGTGGGAAGTGCCGCCAACCTCAGCGAAGCCTGGGAAATCAGCCTGCGAAATGAAAGAGGCAGAGAGGAGCACCAGAAATAACCTTGAAGGTAATGGATGAGGCAGAGGAGAAAAATCAATTCAAGGAAAACATATTAAGCACAGGAAAACTAAATGAGAGTTGAAGGCTGGGGGGGAGTCGAGAGCAGTGGGTGAGAGCAGTGGGTGGGAGCCTGGAGGCTGGGTTCCTGGTCCAGCCCCACCATGGCCACGCATAAGCTCTGTGGCTCTGGGCAGGGCGCCCC